>NC_058088.1:125840037-125937537 GCF_014858855.1 Bufo gargarizans | reverse complement strand
AGTGAATAGCATTTAAGATTCTGGCTGAGTTGTCCTTTCCCTCTCTTCCTGTGTCAAATCCAGATTGATCCGTGTGTATCAGTTGTGGTAGAAATGGAGAGTGGCGGTTTGCAAGCATTTTGGCCAGTAATTTCAGGTCCAGATTTAGCAAGGAAATGGGGCGGTAGTTAGCGCACTGAGTAGGGTCTTTGCCTTCTTTGGGGATAATGGTAATATGGGCTTTGGTCATGTCCTGGGATAGTGGGGTTCCATGAAGGGAATGGTTGTAAATATCCAATAGATGTGGGACTAGGGAATTGATAAAAGTTCGGTAATAAAGGGCTGGGAGGCGTCAGGGCCTGGGGATTTTCCTTTGGGAAGCTGTTTGATGGCTACAAAGATTTCATCTGGAGAAAATGGGGACTCAAGTGATATTTTCTGGTTCTCGTCTCGTTTGGGAAGAGTTACTGATTGTAGGAATTAGTTAATTGCTTCTGTATTAGAAGTGGTAGTTGGTGTTATAATATTTTGAGGAATGTTATATAGTGATTGATAAAAGGTCATAAATTGGAGGGTTATATCTTTGGTATTTGTGGCAATGTCCTTTCCCTCTCTAATAATTTTACAGGTGAAATTTTTGGCTTTTCTTTTTTTAATGCGGTTTATCATAAATTTAGAGGCCTTATCTCAGTGGGTGAATTATTTGTATTGTGAGTGTAAAAAGTATTTAGCTGAGGTAATATTTAGGTGTTTTTTTTTTATTCTGCTCGTAAAGTCGGAGAAGGTGTGCTTCCAATAGGGATTGTTTATGTATTGGTTCAATTCTCTGGATCTCAGATAATATTGTTTCAATACGGGCCATTCTTATTTATTTTTTTGGTGTGACCCTATACTAATAAATTGGCCACGCATATAGGCCTTGTGGGCGTCCCATATCACATGAGGAGATAAGTCTGGGATGGATTTAGTAGAAATAATTTTATCTATTAGTTGGGTGGTTTTGTCTATGAGTTCAGTAGAGGATATTAGTTGTTCGTTAAGCCTCCATTTAAATGCTCTAGGGGGCATATGTGGTGTGGATATGGATACTCTGATGGATGAGTGATCTGACATGTGGATGGAGTCAATTACAGCCTTTAAACACAACTGGAGATGTTGTGGAGATCAGGATATAATCCAGGCGTTGATATGATCCATGCACATTAGAAAATAAGGTGTAGTCCCTTACGAGGGGTTTAAGGTTCTCCAAGCATGTATCATATGTAGATCATGGAGTTTTTTACTCAAAATGCCCAGGGCTTTGTGTGAGAGGGAGGATCTCTGTGAAGTGGAGTCTATATTAGGCTCCATGGTGATGTTAAATTCACACCCCATAATGGCCACACCTTCCTTAAAAGATTCCATTAACTGGAAAAAAGTCTTAAACCATATCACTTGATTGGTATTAGGATCATATATGTTAATAAACATGTACATTTGATTCGCTATAGTACCTTTGAGAAGAATGTATCTACCATCCACATCTTGTAAGTGTGCACAGTATTGGAATGGAGTACCTCTATGAAATCCCACACTCACTCCCCTAGAGGCCGAAGAATTGGACCCACAGTGATACCATAAGGGAAAGTGTGAGTGGGAAAGATTAGTTTATTGATTAACCAGCTCAGCTTCCCTAGCTTAAACACCCTTAATGACCAGACCACTTTTTACAATTCTGCACTAGCGGACAAGAAAATACATTTTCTATATAGTTCTGGCAATGTGTGGATCTGCAAGATGCGGAAAGCACATTGTCGGTGTCCGTGTTTTGCAGATCTGCGGTGTCCGTGTTTTGCAGATCCGTGGATCCACGGATCAGCAAAACATATACGTACATATCTTAATGGAGCCTTACAAGGGGGTGATCAATGACAGGGGGGTGATCAGGGGTTAATAAGGGGTTAATAAGGGAGGGGGGTGTAGTGTAGTGTAGTGTGGTGCTTGGTGCTACTTTTTACAGAGCTGCCTGTGTCCTCTGGTGGTCGATCCAAGCAAAAGGGACCACCAGAGGACCAGGTAGCAGGTATATCAGACGCTGTTAACAAAACAGCATCTGATATACTTTTCAAGGGTTAAAAAAAATCGCATCTACAGCCTGCCAGCGAATGATCGCCGCTGGCAGGCTGTAGATCAAGTAGTTTACCTTCGGATCCTGTGAACGCGCGCTCCTGTGAGCACATGTTCACAGGAAATCTCGCGTCAAGGAGGAATAACCCGGCCGCCCAATCTGCTGAAAATAACCCGATCTGCTGAAAACAAGACTATATACCCTGGGGCATATTCATATGAGAACACAATCGAGTGTTTTCCTCACTCTCCTATGGGTAGTCTCTTGGGGATGGCTCCCATATTGCCTCTTCTTTGTTTGTGTGGGGTGGTTTGTTTATCCCAGGGTTCAAACGGAGGAAGTGCTGGGAGAGATGTTAAATCTTGAATGGGATCCCAATTTTGTATGTCCAGCGGTTTGATTTTCAGATGTTCATATATTGGATCCAAGTCCAGATACGTATTTAAGGACATCCTCCGGCCTTCATATATGAAGAAGAGGTCAAAGGGGAAAGACGATCTGTATGGAATATTATGTGATCTTAGCCAATCAGTCAGAGGCTTCTCCTTTTTTTCAAAGTGGATTGGGCTAAGTCCTGGAAGACTAAGATATCGTGACCATCCTATATTATGGAGATGGCTTCTCTTGCCTTGGATAATATGGCTTCTTTTACAGGGAAGCTTAGTAGCTTGCATATTACTGTCATGCCCCACTCTGACCATGTGCAGAGGTCAGCCAGGATAGAAGCACGAGTTTAGTGATTGCTTTGGAGCCGTGCTGGATCCGCCTCTCATAGGTGCACTGGGTGGGGTCTTTAGGTTAAATAGCACACTGCCCAGTGTTCTGAGTGGATTATACTGTTCATTCTGTCTGGGAAGTTTGGAGAGAAGGTTGGCTGTCTGTTCCTGCTCTCAGAGATAAGTGTCATTGCTTGTTCGGTTGTTTGTTTCTTCTTGTCCATCCAGGTTCTGTGCGAGCAGACTGCTCCCATCTCCCCACTTCACCATCTTAGGGACTTCAGGGTTATTGTTAGCCTAGGCTGGAGGACACTAGTACACCTACCTTTAAGGTCTGCTGTGGGCTGAGCAGTGCAGGGGAAGAGGTCAGGGATAAGCTAGGAGGTGACCCTTCCCCTGTCTCTCATCCAGAGCCTGGTTGGTGTGTTATCTTTGATACTAAGTGTACGTCCGCCGTGACATTTACATCTCTAGGTGGGGCATTATTAGCTGGCTTAGGTTTTAAGGCTCGATGAGCTCTCTCTAGGATCACTTCCTGGACCGAGTCCTGGCATAGCAGAGAGAGGCAGATTTGAACCACTGTGTTAGAGATATCACCTGCCGCCACAGTTTCAGGAATGCCTCTAAAGCGTAAATTATTGTGTCGGCGGCGGTCCTCCTGGTCCTCCAGGGCACACTATATTGAATTTAGGTTGACTTGATTAGTATTCATTTGCTGAGACACAGAGGTTTGGTGGTGGATCAGGGTAGATTGAGATTCCTCTAGGGACTCTACCCTCCTCCCAATGTGGCGGACATCTTGTTTAATTGCCGCTAGATCGAAGCTCAGCAGCTCGAGTGCAGAGGCTAGGGTAGATGTCAGAGCCTCCTTCAAGTAAGCACAAGATATGGGGAGATCACCGGACTTGTCCTCACCTCCTTGCGCTTGATCCGACAGTTCAGTCAGTTTGCGGCTATTGACTCGTGGTGAGGTCGGCGCCATCTTTGTCTCTCATGCCACATATGCGGAGGCAGCTTTCTTGATGAATTTCTCCATTTCACCACTGTTTGTGGATGATTTAGGGTGACTTGAGGAGTCTCCAGCTTTAGATCCTCCGATCTTTACCATTTTTGGTTCGTTAGGCAGTAAGAACAGGCTTAGTGGGTGATTTTATGCACTAAGCAGCAGCTTCACACAGCCATCCACTGCAAGCGCTGGCTCCGCCCCCCATGTTTAACATATTTTTTAAGAACTTTTAATCATGTTATTTTTAATTTTCCATGTCAATATCTATATTTAAACAAAACCATAAAATATTGCAGCTTTCCCACTGGTCTCTAAGCCAAATAATTGGCACCACTTCTTGGTCTGTACAAATCAGTTTATTGCAGTTACCTGCTTATCTATACACAGAGGTGATATCATTACAGGCATGATTAGAAGGACAGATAAGACAGGATCCACAATTCACAATAGGTGACTGGCAGAGCTTATCTAGTCTTTCCTTGTACAATGACCTCTGTACAGGTCACAGAGCATGCCTAGAAAACTCTCCCATAGAAGTCAATGAGGGAGACTATGGACCATGGGGCTGCCATAAAGCAATTTTCTTAATGCTTTCTAAATGCTGTTAAGAACAGTTCAGGAAAGATGGCTGCCCCCATAATAATGTTCAGAAAATAGAATAAATGCATCTAAAATCAGAAAATAAAAACAGATTAGAAAATGGATATGCAACACTATCTGGTTTTAACCGGCAGAAAACATTTTTAGTGACACATTTCCACAGTTGTTGCTGTCATTCAAATCACATTCACTGGGATGTTTAAAACGGGTCAGTGCAGGTGGTCAGCTGTCTCTCCTGCCGCTCCGAGCATCTTGACACAAACATGTAGTAATGCCGATAGATTGCCTTTTGCCCTAGAATAATAGTCATCTCAGGACAGTGAGTGTGATAATGGCTGAAATGGAGCTGATTGACAGAAGTAGACATTGAAAAAATATTACTATAAGATGTTTAAAACTATTCTCTTGACCTGCATCAATGGAACAACCTTACAGAACAGAGATAAGGATTAGGCCCAACTCAATTTGTCAGAACAATTCTCTTATTGCCTCCACATTTCTGATGAATAGAATAGGGTTGAATTGTCTTGCAGTGGTGCTCAGACCTAAACAGAGTTCTCTGATCTATTTTACTGCATTGGATCTTTTTAGATCTTTTATTTGGCCATAGTGTTTATTTTTATTTTTTAACAAGTTAAGGCTCATCCATAACATATTACTCATACTAATCTATGGGTCCATATTTTACCTCTGTCTCTGATTTAATACAGATTTTCCCTTTTCTCATTGATTTTAACATTGCATGATAAGTAATACATGGTGTGTGGCCATACCTTTGTGTGCAACAGTTTTTTATAGTACCAGCAAAGGGGATGACATTTTAAGATATCTTATCCACCTACTGCAAAACATATCCAGAGTGTAAATTGGTCTACAGAGGATTTTCTTTTTTGTAACTTAGATTTTTATTGAGAACTAGAAGAAGGACCTGGCTTTGCATGGGTATATGTCATCTATTTCATTTATTGTTTCTGTGTGTCGTTAAAAGATATCAACAGTATCCCCCATAGCAGTGACCTCTACAGTACTCTGCCCCCTCAACACTGAACCCCCCCAACAGTGCCCGCCTCCTTAAAATTGGAACTCCACAGCAGCCCATCCCCTTAACTTTGACCTTCATAGCAGCCCGCCCCTTTTACAGTGAGTTTCACAGCACCCCATTCCCTTGACATTGACCTCCTCAGGGACATTCCCCCTAATCAGTGACCTATACAGCACTCCACCCCTTAACACTGACCTCCATAGGGGATTTTCCCCTTATATGTGTCCTCCACTGTTTCCTGCCCCCTCAACAGAGACCTCCACAGCACCTGTACCTTTACCAGTGACCTCCACAGTACCCCGCTCCCTTAACAGTGACCTCACAGTACCCTGCTGACTTAACAGTGACCTCCACAGCAGCTGCCCCATTAATAGTGGCCCCTGCCACTTTAACAGTGACCTCCACAGTGCCCACCCCTTTAACAGTGACCTCCACAGTGGCCTGCCCCCTTAATACTAACATCCACAGTGAATGCCCCTTTAACAGTGACCTCCACAGTGCTCGCCACTTTAACAGTGAGCTCCACAGCAGCTGCCCCTTTAATAGTGGCCTCTGACCCCTTAACAGTGACATCCACAGCGCCCTGCCCCTTTAAGGCTAGGGCTACACAACATGTGTCACGCAACATTTTGTAGCACCAATGTCGCACAACTATTTTTATATTGGTAGGCTGTGGTGTCGGACACTGCGACATGCGACATGCTGCGACATGACAAGATGGATTTTTCTGTGACTGTAGCATCACAAATGCAGCATGTTGCAAGTCGCAGTGCAACACCATAGACTATCATTATAAGAATTGTTGTGTGACAGCAATGTCGCAGTGTAGTTGTGCCCTATATGTCTTGAGACATATTGTCAAGCAACACGTCGTGTATGTGGAAAATAAGAGCCTGCGAGCTTCTATTGGCTGATAAGGGGCATGTGACCCTGTGTATGGCAGTTGGGATTAAAAGAGAAAGACTTCTAGGCTTGTATTGGCAAATTCAGGTAATAAACGTTACGTCATAGAGAGCTGAGACACAGTCTAAAACCTCCCTGGACACCTGATGTACCTGTGTGCCAAATTTGGTGAAGATCAGTTTGGTTGTTTGGTCGTGCATAAAGAACAGACAGACAGACATCGGGACAGACAGAAACTCATTCTTATATATATATAAGAGACTAGCAGAAGGGCCCGTCTTCGCATGGGTATGTTTCATCTATTTCATTTAATGTTTCTGTGTGTCATTAAAAGATATCAACAGTATCCCCCATAACAGTGACCTCTACAGTACCCTGCCCCCTTAACAGTGAATTCCACAGCCCCTCACCCGTTAACACTGACCCCCCCACAGTTCCCCACCTCCTTAAAATGGGACCTCCACAGCAGCCCATCCCCTTTAACAGTGAGTTTCACAGCACCCCACTCCCTTGACATTGACCTCCTCATTGGCCCGCCCCCTTAACAGTGACCTATACAGCACCCCACCCCTTAACACTGACCTCCATAGGGGACCGTCCCGTTATCTGTGATCACTGTTCCCTGCCCCCTTAACAGAGACCTCCAGAGCACCCATCCCTTTACCCATGACTGCCACAGTACCCCGTTCCCTTAACAGTAACCTCCACAGTACCCCACTCCCTTAACAGTGACCTCACAGTACCCTGCTGACTTAACACTGACCTCCACAGCAGCTACCTCTTTAACCTCTTCAGGACACATGACGTACCGGTACGTCATGTTGTCCTGGTACTTAAGGACACATGAAGTACCGTTACGTCATGTGTTGTTCCGATCACCACCACCCGACGGGAGGTGATCGGAACCCAGCGCCTGCACTTTGTCTAGATGCGCCGGGGGTCCTGTGACCCTCCCACGTCGGCGATCGCAGCAAACCGCAGGTCAATTCAGACCTGCGGTTTGCTGAGTTTTCTGCAGTTTCCGATCCCCGAAACTTTTAAATGCCGAAAATATAGAATTTTAACCCCCCTGCACCCCTGAATGATTACTATGCAGCAGGTGGTGCAGGGGGGGTTGCAGGTGGTGCGGGAGGTGCGGCACGCGGGATGGCGATCCCCCGCCCGCCTCCTCTTGAATATTCATTGGTGTCCAGTGGTTATACCAGAGTGTCACATTGCTGACACTCTGGTATAAATGGCTGAGATCTGTGCTGCGATGTCAGCCGTTTAACCCTTTCCATACCGCGGTCCGTACAGACCGATGTATGGAAAGGGTTAACAGTCAGGGAGCTCCCTCCATCTGTCATCGGGGGGCTGCTGTGCTTTTGCAGCCCCCAGACAGGATGTGGTCACATAGGAACGAAGCTCTCCTCCTTCCCCTTCCCCGTCTGCTCAGTTGTGGCAGACGGGGAAGGTTCCCATGGCAACAGGACACCTTCTCAGGCGTCCTGTTGCCATGTGTATAGATCTGTTCAGTCAAAGTGTAGGTAAAATACAGTACAATAAACTATATAGTGTACAGTCGCGGCCAAAAGTTTTGAGAATGACACAAATATTAGTTTTCACAAAGTTTGCTGCTAAACTGCTTATAGATCTTTGTTTCGGTTGTTTTTGTGATGTAGTGAAATATAATTACACACACTTCATACGTTTCAAAGGCTTTTATCGACAATTACATGACATTTATGAGTCAGTATTTGCAGTGTTGGCCCTTCTTTTTCAGGACCTCTGCAATTCGACTGGGCATGCTCTCAATCAACTTCTGGGCCAATTCCTGACTGATAGCAACCCATTCTTTCATAATCACTTCTTGGAGTATGTCATAATTAGTGGGTTTTTGTTTGTCCACCTGTCTCTTAAGGATTGACCACAAGTTCTCAATGGGATTAAGATCTGGGGAGTTTCCAGGCCATGGACCCAAAATGTCAACGTTTTGGTCCCCGAGCCACTTAGTTACCACTTTTGCCTTATGGCACGGTGCTCCATTGTGCTGGAAAATGCATTGTTCTTCACCAAACTGTTGTTGGATTGTTGGAAGAAGTTGCTGTTGGAGGGTGTTTTGGTACCATTCTTTATTCATGGCATTTTTGGGCAAAATTGTGAGTGAGCAACCCCACACATGAATGGTCTCAGGATGCTTTACTGTTGGCATGACACAGGACTGATGGTAGCGCTCACCTTTTCTTCTCCGGACAAGCCTTTTTCCTGATGCCCCAAACAATCGGAAAGAGGCTTCATCAGAGAATATGAGTTTGCCCCAGTACTCAGCAGTCCATTCACCATATTTTCTGCAGAAGATCAATCTGTCCCTGATGTTTTTTTTTGGAGATAAGTGGCTTCTTTGCTGCCCTTCTTGACACCAGGCCATCTTCCAAAAGTCTTCGCCTCACTGTGCGTGCAGATGCGCACACACCTGCCTGCTGCCATTCCTGAGCAAGCTCTGCACTGGTGGCACTCCGATCCCGCAGCTGAGTCCTCTTTAGGAGACGATCCTTGCTGGACTTTCTTGGACGCCCTGAAGCCTTCTTAACAAGAATTGAACCTCTTTCCTTGAAGTTCTTGATGATCCTAAAAATTGTTGATTGAGGTGCAATCTTAGTAGCCACAATATCCTTGCCTGTGAAGCCATTTTTATGCAACGCAATGATGGCTGCACACGTTTCTTTGCAGGTCACCATGGTTAACAATAGAAGAACAATGATTTAAAGCATCACCCTCCTTTTAACAGGTCAAGTCTGCCATTTTAACCCAATCAGCCTAACATAATGATCTCCAGCCTTGTGCTCGACAACATTCTCACCTGAGTTAAAAAGACGATTACTGAAATATAGTGGCAAATCTGGGGGAGCTGCTCAACCCCTAACACTGTAGCGTGTTTTTCATTGGGGGAGCAGCCCCACCGCATGTGGACCGCAGCAAACGACTATCCCCAGCAAAAAAAAAAATTTGCATACGGTGGAGGATGTCGGCGCGGTCCACATGCACCACAAAGGCATCCTACTCAAAACGGAGAATTGTGCGGATGAAAATATAATCATATAAATCACAGAAGAAATGCACCAAACGGATATGCCACTGACTATACTGGCTAGTCATAAATGCAGATATTAAAAGCTGAGACTTTTGCCAATATATTCCTGTCAGGAAGATATCGGAGCCCAACATGCACCATGTCACGGTTCTCAGCATGGCAAGGGGTCCTACCACTAAGCTACCTATGGTGTGAACAAGGTCTGAAGGTGATGTAATCCAGCTCACAGCCAAGCTTCCACACAACCGCCTAGCAGGACAACTAGTGCAATGTGAACAAAGCCAGACTGTAAGCCACACCCATATCAGACCATGTGATGGAGGTTACCAGGTGCAAAGGAGAGTGTTTGAATGCCAGGTAAAGGCACATACACTACATATAAAACAAGACAAAAACACAGAAATATAGTGGCAAATCTGGGGCAGCTGCTCAACCCCTAACACTGTAGCGTGTTTTTCATTGGGGGAGCAGCCCCACCGCATGTGGACCGCAGCAAACGACTATCCCCAGCAAAAAAAAAATTTTGCATACAGTGGAGGATGTCGGCGCGGTCCACATGCACCACAAAGGCATCCTACACAAAACGGAGCATTGTGCGGATGAAAATATAATCATATAAATCACAGAAGAAATGCACCAAACGGATATGCCACTGACTATACTGGCTAGTCATAAATGCAGATATTAAAAGCTGAGACTTTTGCCAATATATTCCTGTCAGGAAGATATCGGAGCCCAACATGCACCACGTCACGGTTCTCAGCATGGCAAGGGGTCCTACCACTAAGCTACCTATGGTGTGAACAAGGTCTGAAGGTGATGTAATCCAGCTCACAGCCAAGCTTCCACACAACCGCCTAGCAGGACAACTAGTGCAATGTGAACAAAGCCAGACTGTAAGCCACACCCATATCAGACCAGCTGAGACTTTTGCCAATATATTCCTGTCAGGAAGATATCGGAGCTTTGTTCACATTGCACTAGTTGTCCTGCTAGGCGGTTTGTGTGGAAGCTTGGCTGTGAGCTGGATTACATCACCTTCAGACCTTTTTCAACCATAGGTAGCTTAGTGGTAGGACCCCTTGCCATGCTGAGAACCGTGACGTGGTGCATGTTGGGCTCCGATATCTTCCTGACAGGAATATATTGGCAAAAGTCTCAGCTTTTAATATCTGCATTTATGACTAGCCAGTATAGTCAGTGGCATATCCGTTTGGTGCATTTCTTCTGTGATTTATATGATTATATTTTCATCCGCACAATGCTCCGTTTTGTGTAGGATGCCTTTGTGGTGCATGTGGACCGCGCCGACATCCTCCACCGTATGCAAATTTTTTTTTTGCTGGGGATAGTCGTTTGCTGCGGTCCACATGCGGTGGGGCTGCTCCCCCAAAGAAAAACACGCTACAGTGTTAGGGGTTGAGCAGCTCCCCCAGATTTGCCACTATATTTCTGTGTTTTTGTCTTGTTTTATATGTAGTGTATGTGCCTTTACCTGGCATTCAAACACTCTCCTTTGCACCTGGTAACCTCCATCACATGGTCTGATATGGGTGTGGCTTACAGTCTGGCTTTGTTCACATTGCACTAGTTGTCCTGCTAGGCGGTTGTGTGGAAGCTTGGCTGTGAGCTGGATTACATCACCTTCAGACCTTGTTCACACCATAGGTAGCTTAGTGGTAGGACCCCTTGCCATGCTGAGAACCGTGACGTGGTGCATGTTGGGCTCCGATATCTTCCTGACAGGAATATATTGGCAAAAGTCTCAGCTTTTAATATCTGCATTTATGACTAGCCAGTATAGTCAGTGGCATATCCGTTTGGTGCATTTCTTCTGCGATTTATACAAAAATCATATGTACCCTTAACTAGTACAAAAAAAAAACATCCACCCTATCCCGTAGTTTCTAAAATGGGGTCACCTTTTTGGAGTTTCTACTCTAGGGGTGCATCAGGGGGGCTTCAAATGGGACATTGTGTAAAAAAAATAAACAGGTCTAGCAAAATCTGCCTTCCAAAACCGTACAGCATTCCTTTCCTTCTGCACCCTACTGTGTGCCCGTACAGCGGTTTACGACCACATATGGGGTCTTTCTGCAAACTAAAGAATCAGAGCCATAAATATTGAGTTTAGTTTGGCTGTTAACCCTTGCTTTGTAACTGGAAAAAAAATTATTCAAATGGAAAATCTGCCAAAAAAGTAAAATTTTGAAATTGTATCTCTGCTTTTCATTAAATCTTGTGGAACACCTAAAGGGTTAAAAAAGTTTGTAAAATCAGTTTTGAATACCTTGAGGTGTGTAGTTTCTTAGATGGGGTCACGTTTATGGAGTTTCTACTCTAAGGGTGCATTAGCGGGGCTTCAAATTGGACATGGTGTCCCAAAAAAACAGTCCAGCAAAATCTGCATTCCAAAAACCATACGGCGCACCTTTCCCTCTACGCCCTACTGTGTGACAGTACAGTGGTTTACGGCCACATAAGGGGTGTTTCTGCAAACTACAAAATTGGGGCAATAAATAAATTAAAAACCTCAAATTTCATCTCCATTTGCCAATAACTCTTGTGCAACACCTAAAGGGTTAAAAAAGTTTGTAAAATCAGTTTTGAATACCTTGAGGGGTGTAGTTTCTTAGATGGGTCACTTTTATGGAGTTTCTACTCTATGGGTGCATCAAGGGGGCTTCAAATAGGACATAGTGTAAAAAAAAAAAAACTGTCCAGCAAAATCTGCCTTCCCAAAACCATACGGCGCACCTTTCCCTCTACGCCCTACTGTGTGCTCGTACAGTAGTTTGCAAACACATATGGGGTGTTTCTGCAAACTACAGAATCGGTGCAATAAATAGAGCATTTTGTTTGGCTGTTAACCCTTGCTTTGTTACTTGAAAAATTGATTAAAATTGAAAATGTGCCCAAAAAACTAAAAGATTTTAGAATTTAGAAATCTTATCATAGGGAGATTGTAATGTATTTGCATGTTAACCATACATCCCATTTATTTTTAAAAGACACCATATTATCCAGTAAAGAGGCAATCATGAAATCATACCAAATGTTATTGTTTACCCCTTGTATTATCCTAGCCATGGATGGTATGGCTGGAGATCTTTAATTGCAGGCAATTTGTTCTCTCACTACAGTGAGTACATAGAGAATGATAGCTTCATGTTCTAGTTTGCAGGGCGGCACAGATCACCACTCTTGAAGTCAGTGCGACCAGGTGGTTGGTTTGATTGCAGCAGATAATGCTTCCAGTTGGTTAAGCACCACCCTGTCTTCCACCAAGTCCAGTCTTGATACTCCTTCCTCCCACCATATAGAGTCTGGACAAACAAGTGATCCCACACTCGGATATTCAGAGTGTGGGATCACTTGAAGAGGGACAGATCTTGTGCCCTGATTCTCAAACTCTTGAGCATCCACAGTCACAAGAAGATAACGGTGGGGAAAGGCAATTACTGTTTAATGAGGTGGATGATGATGAGACACAGTTGCCAATAAATCAACAGCAATTACTGTCTCAAGAGGTTTAGGAAGAGGATGAGACAAAGTTGTCATTCACTGAGGTTGTGGTTAGGTCAACAAGTCAGGAGGATGAACAGAGTGAGGAAGTGGAAGAGGTGGTGGATGATGAAGTCACTGACCAAACCTGGGAAGGTGGAAAGGACAGTGAGGACAGCAGTACAGAGGGGGAGGGATCTGCAGCACTGCAACAGGCTGGAAGAGGCAGTGGGGTGGCAAAAGGGAGAAGGCAGGCCACACCAATGAGCACCCCTTATGGAAATCTCCCTTGCCAAGAGGTAGGTAATCTGCAATATGACGCTTTTTTGATGAAGGTGAGGACGACAAAAGAATTGTAGTTTGAATCCTGTGCCATACAAAAATGAGCAGGGGTGTGAATACTAGCAACCTCATCACCACCAGCATGATCTGCCACATGGCATTAAAGCACCGTAATAGGTGGGCCGAACGCCTGGGTCCACAATCTGTGTCTGTGAGTCACACCAATCCCTCCTCTTCCACTGTGTTATGTGCTGGCCAAACCCCTGTCCATGACACAGGCCCGGATGCCACTTTCCCTGCACCTGGACCTTCACAAGCACCATCAGCAACTACATCCACTTCTGTGTCCTAGCGCAGCGTACATATGTCCTTTCCCCAGACATTTGAATGCAAGTGAAAATTCCCAGCCACCCACCCACAGGCCATAGCACTAAATGCACAGCTTTCCAAATTATGGGCCCTGGAAATGTTGCCATTTAGGCTTGTGGACACTGAGGCCTTCCGCAGCCTGATTTTGGCAGCTTTCCTGCATTCGGAAGTCTCCAGCCGCCACTATTTTTCAAGGTGTAACGTGCCCGTCTTACACCAACATGTGTCCTGTTACATCACACGTGCCCTGACCAACACAGTTACTAGGAAGGTCCACTTAACCACAGACACATGGACAAGTGCATTCAGACAGGGACGCTACACTCCCCACTTCTCCTCCTCCACTTCCACCTCCGAAATATCCACGTGCAGCACCAGTCAGTCATCAGTCAGTAGCTTGAAGCAGTGTAGCACTGCAGTGGGGAAGCAGCAACAGGCTGTGCTAAAGCTGATATGCTTAGGGGGACAAACAGCACACCGCCACAGAGTTATGCCAGGGATAAGAGACCAGACTGAGCTGTGTCTCTCGCCGCTCAACCTAGAAACAGGCATAGTTGTGTGTGATAATGGTCGTAACTTGGTGGCAGCTTTGGAGCTCGGCAAGCTCACACACATCCCATGCCTAGCCCATGTCTTAAACTTAGTGGTTCAGCGGTCTCTCAAAACCTACCCCAATTTGCCTGAGCTACTGGTGAAGGTGTGCTGCATGTGTGCACATTTCCGCAAGTCCCCGACAGCTTTAACCGGTCTGTCAACTCTGCAGCAGCGCTTGAAATTGACAGGTCACCAGCTGTTGTGAGATGTGAGCATGCACTGGAACTTCACGTTCCACATGTTAGCCAGGCTTTGTGAGCAGCAGAGGGCAGTAGTGGAATATCAGCTGCAACATGGTCGTCGCCTTTCCAGTCAGCTTCCGCTATTCAAAAGCGAGGAGTGGGCATGGATGTCTGACCTCTGTGAGGTTTTAGGAAACTTTGCGGAATCAACACAGATGGTGAGCAGCAATAACTCTATCAGCGTAACTATCCCACTTGTGTCTACTCAAAACGATCGCTGCACACAATTAAGGACAACATTTTCCATGTACAAGAGGTGGAAATGGGACAAGACATTACAAAGGGTGATAGCCAGATCACCCTCAGTTTGTCTTCTCAGCGCGAATTGGACCATGAAGAGGAGGAGGAGGAGCAGGAGACAGTTGCCTCTGCTACAGAGGGTAGTAACCATGGAAGTTTAATTCTATCTGTTCAGCGTGGGTGGGCAGGAGAGGAGGAAGATAATGAGGAGATTGAGAGTCATCCTCCTGATGACGACAGCTAAGTCTTGCCTATTGGTACTCTGGCACACATGGCAGCCTTTCCCGCGACCTGCACTTTATTTGCATTTTAGACAACACGGATTACTGGTTGTTCACCCTTCTCGACCCCCGCTACAAAGAGAACTTCCCATCTCTCATATTTCTGGTGGAGAGGACGGTGCAATACCAGAAGATCTTTGTTGAAACATGGCTCCAAATATTTCCATCTGACAACACTGGAGGCAGAGTACGTAGTTCCTTGGCCGACCGAGAAGGGGAGACAAGGGGAACACACAGCAGTTCCAACAGAGGCAGGGCAACACTCTCCAATGCCTGGGACAGTTTCATGACACCCCGCCAGCACACTTACCCTGATGCGTGGTCTAGTGTCACAAGGAGGGAAACATTTTGGAAGATGGTAAAGGAGTACATAGCAGACCGTGTCAGTGTCCTTAATGATTCCTCAGTGCCTTACAACTACTGGGTGTCCAAGCTGAACACGTGGCACGAACTGACGCTCTAAGCCTTGGAGGTGCTGGCCTGTGCTGCCGCCAGCATTTTGTCAGAACGGGTATTTAGTGCTACTGATGGCATTATAACAGATAAGTGTATCCGCTTGTCAGCTGAAAATGCTGACAGGTTGAATCCTATAAAAATGAACAAGGCCTGGATTGACCATGACTTCTCGACTCCACCAAAGGAAAGCTGATGAACATAAAGGCACTTTAAATGTGTTGTTTATAATGTACTGAATACAATGTATTCCCATGCACCCCTTTCACCACAAACAAGGGTATATGGTTCAATCTTCCTTTTCTCATCCTCCTCCTCTCTCCCATCATATAAACATGCTTATTTTCCGCATATAATGCCCTAGCATACATGCCCTTAGCATATAATGTTTAACAGGGTAAACTAACAAGCAAGCCCTCGCATATAATATTGTACAGGGTCAGCTCACCAGCAGGCCTTCACCTAAAATATTTTACAGGGTCAGTTCACCTGAAGGCCCTCACATATAATTTTTTACAGGGTCAGCTCACCAGCAGGCCCTCACATATAATGTTTTACAGGGTCAACTCACCAGCAGGCCTTCACCTACAATCTTTTATAAGGTCATTTCGCCTAAAGGCCATTGCATATAATTTTTTAGAGGGTCAACTCACCAGCAGGCCCTCGCATATGTTTTACAGGGTCAGATCACCAGCAGGCCCGCACTTAAAATCTTTTACAGGGTCAGCTCACCAGCAGGCCTGCACCTAAAATCCTTTACCTGTAGGCCCGACCCTATAATATTTTATAGGGTTAGCTCACCAGCAGGCCCTCGCATATAATTTTTTAGAGGGTCAGCTCACCAGCAGGCCCTTGCATATAATTTTTTAGAGGGTCAGTTAACCAGCAGGCCCTCACCTACAATCTTTTACAGGGTCAGCTCATCAGCAGGCCTTCACCTACAATCTTTTACAGGGTCAGTTCACCTGATGGCCCTCACAAATAATTTTTTAGTGGGTCATTAAACCAGCAGACCCTTGCATATAATGTTTTACAGGGTCAGCTCACCAGCAGGCCCTCGCATATCATTTTTTACAGGGTCAGATCTCCAGCAGGCCCGCACCTAAAATGTTTTACGGGGTCAGCTCACCAGCAGGCCCTCACCTAAAATCCTTTACAGGGTCAGCTCACCTGTAGAACCACACCTAAAATCTTTTATAGGGTCAGCTCAAAAGCAGGAACTCGCATATAATTTTTTAGAGGGTCAACACACTAGCAGGCCTTCACCTACAATCTTTTACAGGGTCAGCTCACCTCTAGGCCGTTGCATATGTTTTAGAGGGTCAGCTCACCTGCAGTCACTCACCTACTACCTTTTATAGGGTCAGCTCACCTGCAGGCCCTTGCATATAATTTTTTACAGGGTCAGGTCACCAGCAGGCCTGCACCTAAAATCTTTCACAGAGTCAGATCACCAGCAGGCCCTCGCATATAATTTTTTAGAGGGTCAGCTCACCAGCAGGCCTTTATCTTCAATCTTTTACAGGGTCAGCTCCCCAGCAGACCATTGCATATTATGTTTCACAAGGTCAACTGTCCAGCAGGCCTTCACCTACAATCTTTTAACCCCTTAGGGACCGGGCTCATTTTCACCTTAAGGACCAGGCCACTTTTTGCAAATCTGACCAGTGTCACTTTAAGTGTGAATAACTTTTAAACGCTTTTACTTATCCCAGCCATTCTGAGAATGTTTTTTTGTCACATATTGTACTTCATGACACTGGTAAAATGGAGTAAAAAAAAAATCATTTTTATTTATGAAAAAATAAAAATATTACCAGAAATTTAGAAAAATTAGCAAATCTGATTAATTAATATTTCTCTACTTTTATAATAGATAGTAATACCTGCAATAATAGTTATTAATTTACGTTCCCCATATGTCTATATCATGTTTGGATCATTTTGGGAATGACATTTTATTTTTTGGGGACGTTACAAGGCTTAGAAGGTTAGAAACAAATCTTGAAATTATTCAGAAATTTTCCAAAACCCACTTTTTAAGGACCAGTTCAGGTCTGAAGTCACTTTGTGAGGCTTACATAATAGAAACCACCCGAAAATGACCCTATTCTAGAAACTACACCCCTTAAGGTATTCAAAACTGATTTTAAAAACATCGTTAACCCTTTAGGTCTTCCACAGGAGTTAATGGCAAATGGAGATAAAATTTCATAATTTCAATTTTTTGGGCAAATTTTCAATTTTTATACATTTTTTTCCAGTATCAAAGCAAGTGTTAACAGCTAAACAAAACTCAATATTTATCGCCCCGATTCTGTAGTTTGCAGAAACTCCCCATATGTGGCCGTAAACTACTCTACGGGCACACGGCAGAGTGTAGAGGGAAAGGTGCGCCGTGTGGTTTTTGGAAGGCAGATTTTGCTGGACCTGTTATTTACACCATGTCCTATTTGAAACCCCCCTGATGCACTCCTAGAGTAGAAACTCCATAAAAGTGACCCCGGCTAAGAAACTACACCCCTCATAGTATTCAAAACTGATTTTACAAACATCATTAACCCTTTAGGTGTTCCACAAGAGTTATTGGTAAATGGAGATTAAATTTATGAATTTCAATTTTTGGGCTAATTTTCCATTTTATTCCATTTTTCCAGGCACAAAGCATAGTGCAAAAACATAGTTTCTGAGATGGGGTCACTTTTATGGAGTTTCTACTCTGGGGGAGCATCAGGGGTTCTTTAAATGGGACATGGTGCCAAAAAAAGGCCATCAAAATCTGCCTTCCAGAAACCATACGGCCTTTTCCTTCTGCGCCCTGCTGTTTGGTCCTACAGCAGTTTACAACCACATATGGGGTGTTTCTGTAAACTGCAGAATCAGGGTAATAAATCTTAAGTTTTGTTTGGTTGTTAACCCTTGCTTTGTTACTGGAAAAAACGGTTTAAAAATAGCTGTTTTGGCACTGTTTTTATTTTATTTTTTTGACCATGTTCATCTGTGGGGTTAGGTCATGGGGTATTTTTATAGAGCAGATTCTTACGGACGCGGTGATACCTAATATGTCTACTTTTTTAAATTTTATTTAGGTTTTACACTATATTATACTTTTATAATAATACTAAAATGTTTGTTTAATTTTTTTTATCTCTATAGTCTAAGTGTCAGGTTTTGTTTTGATTTTAGATGATTATCTTGGGTTGGGGCTCGTTTTATGCATGATAAGAGGACGGTTTTATTGGCACTATTTTGATTGCTTGCTATTACACTATTTGTTATGTAAGGTGACAAAATACCTTTTTTTGCACCGTTTATTTTTATTTTTTTTACCGTGTTCATCTGAGGGGTTAGGTCACGGGGTATTTTTATAGAGCAGATTCTTACGGACGTGGCGATACCTAAAATGTCAACTTTTTTTATTTTAGTTTTACACAATAATATTTTTGAAAAAATAACATTTTTTGACTTAGTGCCTCAAGTTTGAGAACCATAGTTTATTTTTTCAGATTCTAAATGGAATTAAAGTACTCCTTGGAAGTGTGGTACTCCCTGAAGCAACCAATAATGCAGAGGCCCGGATGATCGGGGCACGTGTCACACTGAGTGGTGGTGTCCTTCCGTATCCCCTTCCTGTGACACACTCTGCACCTTTTTTGGGTCTGTCCCTTCTTTCCAGTATGGTGGACCACACCTGTAAAGTGTTGGCCAGGGACGATCTGGGTGCCTCCAGTTCTCGAGGTACTCCGGCCTGCTCTTTCCCGGTCAGAAAAGATTAGGGCCTTGAGGACTGCCTCATAGAACTGGAGGAATATCCCTATGTTGCCAGTGCTCCGGGACTAGATCCAAGTAGATCGCAACTTTTTTGTACCATGCCCAGGTTTTGCTCACGGCATTATATGGCTTGAGGACTTGATCAGAGAGATCAACTCCTTCCATATACCGATTGTAGTCGACGATACAATCGGCTTGAGGACCGTTGCCACGGTACCTCGCACAGGAAGAGGGGTGATGCCGTTACCGTGAATTGTGGACAGTACAAGTACATCCCTCTTGTCCTTATATCTGATTAGCAACAGGTTTCCACTGGTAAGGGCACGGGTCTCACCCCTGGGGATAGGTACCTGGAGAGGGTAGGTAGGGAGGCCGCATTGATTTTTCTGCACGGTCCCAACAAGCAGACGTGGATCTGGCAGTGAGGGACTGGAACAAGGGGATACTAGTATAAAAGTTATCCATGTACAGGTGGCAACCCTTATCTAGCAGTGGGTGCATAAGGTCCCACACAAGTTTCCCGCTAACACCCAGAGTGGGGGGACATTCTGGGGGTTCAATACGGGAATCTCGCCTCTCGTACACATGAAACTTGTAAGTGTACCCTGAGGTACTCTCACAAAGTTTGTACAGCTTCACGCCGTACTTCGCCTGCTGGAACATACTGGCGGAAAATGATTCTCCCCTTGAAAGCAATGAGAGACTCATCAACCGTGACCTCCCTTCAAGGTACATAGGCCTCCAAAAATGTGGCCCTAAAGTGATCGATGACCGGCTTGATTTTTCCAGACACCTTGTTCCGATCACCACCCGCCATACGGCAGTAATCAGAACTACACATGATGTACCGGTTACTTAAGTACCGGGATGTCATGTGTCCCCAAGAGGTTAAAGGGTCAGCTCACCTGAAGGCTCTCGCATATAATTTTTTAGATGGTCAGATCACCAGCAGGCCCTCCCCTACAATGTTTTACAGGGTCAGCTCACCTGCAGGCCCACACCTAAAATCTTTTACAGGGTCAGCTCACCTACAGGCCTGCATCTAATATATTTTACAGGGTCATCTCACCTGCAGGCCTGCACATAATATCTTTTACAGGGTCAGCTCACCTGCAGACCCTCATCTAATTATACCTAATCGGTAATTTGCACACCTGTTGCCTTTTTTGGATGTGGTAGCTATAGCCATTTCTCAGGCTCCCTCTCTGGAATCGAACCATGATTCCCCATCACCTGTGGTCACAATGGTTTGCGCTGAAAATAACATTGAAAGTTGATAGGCAAACATCTGAATGGATTGTCGCCATCACGGGAACATACGATCGGCCCCAGCTTATCTAGAGTCACCAAAGCAACAGCAGGCCCTCGCCCATAATGTTTTAGATGGTCAGATCAACAGGCTCTTGCTCCAAATGTTTTTGAGGGTCACCAGCAGGCCATCAGTCATAATTTTTCAAGGCTGTGTATGATGCCCTCTATGTGTAACAAAGGGTGTATTGGAGTGTCTCTTCCTTGCAATTTTTGGCAGCACTTGCACTTTATATACAAGTATAAATACAGGAACAAATGTTTGCTAACAATTTTTGGTTTGGTGCGTATTATTGTTAGTCTATAAAAGTAGTGTACTACTCGGACAACATCATTCCCAGCAGCGACCTGGGAGTCCATGCATCCAGACATCCTCCCAATGCTGTTCCCGAACCATTTTGGTGGTGTTTATATCAATTTCTGGCCTTTTCTTATGAACCAGGCACCCTCCCCTCTTCAGAGCAGTGGGTGCCTGGTTTAATGCTCAGGCTCTCCTATTGACTTCCATTATACTCAGGTGTTCGGTAGAGCACCCGAGCATCCCAATGTGTTCGGCCAGAGCACCCAAGCACTTTGGTACTCGATCAACACTAATTAGTATATCTCCTATGCTGAGAAATAAACCTACATATCTCCTATACAATCTTTTGGAAAAAGGAAAGTGTGCAAGACCAAAAATAAGTAACACAAGCAATGTGCAAATAGGTTGTAAACCATAGACCTGTTTAAAACTTAGTAACCATGTGTCTTTCTCAAGCCACCCTGACTCATGTGGTTGGTCTGTTGGTGATATTTGTGGGTTAGATAGCATCTCTGAGTGTTGCCACCTAGCCTACCTTTATCAAATAGTGAGAAAAGAAATTAAACATTATGTGGTGCACAGTGAGAGTGCAAAAACTGTGCTAAAAACTTGGCAGATAAGGACATGCACTAGTGTCTTTAAAGACGTTTCGTTCAAGTGGATCTTGGATTTCTTCCATCTTGAGGGACTAGAACAGTTCAGAAGGAAAGGTGTAGGGTAAAAAATATACATAAACCTCTCAAATGTATGTATACTAATGCCAGAAGCCTGACTAATAAAACTGGTGAACTGGAATTAGTGATGTGTGAGGAGGACTATGACATAGTGGGAATAACTGAGACATGGCTGGATGATAGCTATGACTGGGCAGTTAATGTACAGGGTTGCAGTCTGTTTAGAAAGGATTGTCAAAACCGGAGAGGGGGTGGGGTCTGCCTTTATGTAAAGTCCGGTCTAAAGCCCACACTCCGTGAAGATATAAGTGAGGGACATGAACATATGGAGTCACTGTGGGTAGAGATACAAGGCGTGAAAAACAACAATGATAAATTACTAATAGGAGTTTACTATAAACCACCTAATATGCCAGAGTCCACAGATAATCTACTACTAAATGAGATTGACAAGGCAGCAAATCATAATGAGGTGGTTATTATGGGGGACTTCAACTACCCAGATATAGACTGGGAAACTGAAACTTGTATATCTCATAAAGGAAACAGGTTCTTGGCAAAAATAAAAGACAATTACCTCTCCCAACTGGTTCAGGACCCGACTAGAGGGACGGCCATGCTGGACTTAGTATTAACCAATAGGCCTGACAGAACAACAGACGTGCAGGTTGGGGGACACCTGGGAAATAGTGACCACAAAGTAATAACCTTCCAATTATCATTCAAAAGAGTGTTTCTAAAGGGAGGAACAAAAATACCAAACTTCAAAAAAGCTAAATTTAGCCAACTAAGAGAGGCCATAGGCCTAACTAAATGGGATAAAGTCCTCACAAATGAAAATACAGCCACAAAATGGGATATCTTTAAAAGCATCCTAAAATCTCATTGTGAGAGGTACATACCGTATGGGAATAAAAGGTTAAGGAACAAAAAGAAACCAATGTGGATAAACAGAACTGTAAAGAAAGCAATAAATGACTAAAAGAAAGCATATGAAACACTAAAACAGGAAGGTAGCACGGAAGCACTGAAAAACTATAAGGAAAAAAATAGAACATGTAAAAAACAAATTAAAGCGTCCAAACTAGAGACCGAGAGATTAAATGCCAAAGAGAGTAAAACTAACCCTAAAATATTCTTCAATTATATAAATGTTAAAGTATAAATCTGAAGGTGTCGGCCCTTTAAAGAGTAATGAGGGGGGAGTCGCAGAGAGCGATGAGGAGAAAGCAAAGCTGTTAAATATTTTTTTCTCCAATGTATTTCCTCACTGAGGAAAATAAACTGTCAGATGAAATGCAGAATGTAAAAATAAATTCCCCATTAAAAGTGTCCTGTCTGACCCAGGAAGAAGTACAACAGCGACTTAAAAAGATTAAAATAGACAAATCGCCAGGACCGGATGGCATACACCCCCGTATCCAAAGGAAATTAAGTAATGTCATAGCCAGACCCTTATTTCTGATATTTGCAGATTCTTTATTGACAGGGAATGTCCCACAAGATTGGTGCATGACAAATGTGGTGCCAATATTCAAAAAGGGTTCAAAAACAGAGCCTGGAAACTATAGGCCAGTAAGTTCAACATCTGTTGTGGGTAAACTGTTTGAAGGTTTTCTGAGAGATGCTATGTTAGAGCATCTTAACGGAAATAAGCAAATAACGCCATATGAGCATGGCTTCGTGAGGGATCGGTCATGTCAAACTAATTTAATCAGTTTCTATGAGGAGGTAAGTTCTAGACTTGACAGCGGCGATATCGTATATCTGGACTTCTCCAAAGCATTTCACACTGTACCACATAAAAGGTTAGTATATAAAATGAGAATGCTCGGACTGGGAGTGTAATGACCGGCAACACGCACAGGGAGGAAAACAGGGAAAGCCCTGCCCAAGGGAGAGGGAAAGGTGGTGACCCCTAACTCTCCTTGCGGCTGGCACCTGACTGCCCTGACGTCCCTAGACGGGTTCCTCACCCGTGCGGCGATCACGTGCCTAAACCCTGGCTTTCCCTGAAATGAACCCTAGATAATGAACGGGCCGGTGGGATCGCTAGTCCTCACCACTGACACTAAGAGGGAAACACCAGGGAGAGGACAGACAAACACAGACAAACACAAACACCCAGGTGGACGACAACAATTGTCCACAAAGGTCCAACTGGGATCCGGAGGGTAGCGTTCTGGATCAACTACCAGAGAATGCAGCAACACAGCTCCAGTGGGTCAGAATAGATGTCCAGGCAGGAAGCTCTATATCTGGCAACCAGAGAAGTGTGAGAGGGGAATATAAGGAGGATTGGGAGTGCTGGACAAGGAACAGCTGAGAGAAGGAGCTACGGATCCCTGAGTGAGCCAAAAGGGTTTGCAAAGCAAACCCAGAAAGCTACAATAAGGAAACATCCCTATCTTACATAGAGCGTGCAGCCAACCGCTGCGACCTTCTGACCCCGGGTACAACGGAGTCAGGCGTGGCTCTTGACACCCTCGTGACAGGGAGAAAACGTCTGTAAGTGGGTAAGTAACTGGCTCAATGATAGAAAACAGAGGGTGGTTATTAACGGTACATACTCAGATTGGGTCACTGTCACTAGTGGAGTATCTCAGGGGTCTGTATTGGGCCCTATTCTCTTCAATATATTTATTAATGATCTTGTAGAAGGCTTGCATAGTAAAATATCAATTTTTGCAGATGACACTAAACTGTGTAAAGTAATTAACACTGAATAGGACAGTATACTACTACAGAGGGATCTGGATAGACTGGAGGCTTGGGCAGAGAAGTGGCAGATGAGGTTTAACACTGACAAATGTAAAGTTATGCACATGGGAAGAAATAATGCAAGTCACCCATACATACTAAATGGTAAAACACTCAGTAACACTGACATGGAAAAGGATCTAGGAATTTTAATAAACAGCTAACTAAGCTGCAAAAACCAGTGTCAGGCAACTGCTGCCAAGGCCAATAAGATAATGGGTTGCATCAAAAGGGGCATAGATGCCCGTGATGAGAACATAGTCCTACCACTTTACAAATCACTAGTCAGACAACACATGGAGTACTGTGTACAGTTCTGGGCTCCTGTAAACAAGGCAGACATAGCAGAGCTGGAGAGGGTCCAGAGGAGGGCAACTAAAGTAATAACTGGAATGGGGCAACTACAGTACCCTGAAAGATTATCAAAATTAGGGTTATTCACTTTAGAAAAAAGACGACTAAGAGGAGATCTAATTAATATGTATAAATATATCAGGGGACAGTACATCTATCCCATCATCTATTCATTCCCAGGACTGTGACTGTGATGAGGGGACATCCTCTGCGTCTGGAGGAAAGAAGGTTTGTACACAAACATAGAAAAGGATTCTTTACGGTAAGAGCAGTGAGACTATGGAACTCTCTGCCTGAGGAGGTGGTGATGGTGAGTACAATAAAGGAATTCAAGAGGGGCCTGGATGTATTTCTGGAGCGTAATAATATTACAGGCTATAGCTACTAGAGAGGGGTCATGATCCAGGGAGTTATTCTGATTGCCTGATGGGAGTCGGGAAGGAATTTTGGCTTCTACCTCACATTTTTTTTTTTTTTGCCTTCCTCTGGATCAACTTGCAGGATGACTTGCAGAAGGAATAGCGCCATCCTGGTCGGTCCACTCTTGGTCCGTTTGAGGTGAGGTTTCATCTGTATTTTCATCATCCCCCGGTCTCTTTCAATTTGATTGTTTACTTCCATGCTAGGTTCTCCTTGCATGGCCGGGCGCCAACATCTATTTTTGTGTTTGGTTTTGTTATTTCTTCTGACCCACCTGTTTACCATATACACCTGGTTGGTCCGCGGGTAGGTTATTCACCATTCTTTACATACACATCCTGCTGGCCTCATACATTTTAGCATTTCAGACCCGAATGTCCCTCCCAGGGTGGCGTTCTTTCATCTCCCTGCTCCCTCTTTTTCTTGTTCCTCTGCATCTTTTATATGTAACAAATTTTACAGTTGTCATATTATAATAAAGTATTTATTACATTCATTATCTGGCGCCTTGGCTCCTTCTTTCGTTGTTATTCTGATATGTGCACTCGGGAGCTTGTGCCGAGTTATTCTTTAGGGGTGTGATTGTGGGTATATTGGGTGGGCACGGGCCCCCCTCCTCCTTTCCCTCCCCCTTAGAGCACCCCTGTCGTCCCCTATTGTTTTCTATGTTACTATGTTACTATGTTGAGCTTTAAATTTTCAATCAGGTGAGCTTTTTGGTGACTTAGAGGTTCGAATGACTAAACACTCTTGTGTTAAGGTTGGCATTTTCTTGCTTGATGGTGATGAGTTTTCCATCATTGAGGTAATTTGGAAATGAGGAGAGTGATCCATTTCTGTAGATTATCAATTTGACTGGGTACTCCCATCTGTATTGGATACCTTTTTCTATCAGGATTTTCTTTATTGCAGAAAATTCTCGCCTTCTGTTGAGAGTAGCAACTGACAGGTCTACAAACAGAGAAATGTCAACATCGTTTTCTGGTAAATCAGTTATGTTTCTAGCTGCAGCCATAATTTTTTTTTAAAGTGGTAGAAATGCAGCCTAGCCAACACATCTCGAGGTGCAGACGGAGGTGACTGTTTTGGTTTAGGGGTTCTGTGTACCCTATCTATAATCATGTCTCTTTGTTCAGAGTCGGATGACAAAAAAGGCGAGGACCCCCAGCCAGACGTCATTTATCAATATTGGAATTCCATGTTCTTAAGAGCGCTCTAGCCATTCTCCTTTCACGCGGTACCAGATACTAACCGCAATCAACATTAAACAAACGAGCATTTGGACCCTGCAACCTCTGCAATCTCTCCAGACCACAAGGAGACGCCGGAAGACTCAAGCACTGCAAGCGCTGTAGGAACGTGGGATGCCGAAGCCACAGACACAAATACTACCAGCGTGTTGCATCATGATGCCAACAGTATAATCTGCGGCATACACATATGACATCAAGGGAAATCTCCCAATTAGGGATGAGCGAACCCGAACTGTATAGTATATACATAAATTCTGTATATCAATACTGTATATCAACAGGCGTCATACTACTTGCCCCAAGAGGCCATCACAGCCATGCCTACTATTGACATGGCTGTGATTGGCCAGTGCAGCATGTGACCCAGCCTCTATTTAAGCTGGAGTCACGTAGCGCCGCACGTCACTCTGCTCTGAACAGTGTAGGGAGAGGTTGCAGCTGCGACTGTTAGGGCGAGATTAGGCAGTGATTAACTCCTCCAAAACACTTAAGTCATTGATCGATCTACAGCTGTGGATCATTAAACTGCTGCTATTCAATTGCTCACTGTTTTTAGGCTGCCCAGAGCGTTTTTCAGTCACTTTTTTCTGGGGTGATTGGCGGCCATTTCGTGTCTTGTGGTGCGCCAGCACAAGCTGCCACCAAGTAAATTTAACCATCAATAGTGTGGTTATTTTTTGGCTATATCCTACATCAGGGGCAAGCTGTCACCAAGTGCATTTAACCATTAATAGTGTGGTTATTTTTTTGGCTATATCCTACATCAGGGGCTTGGCTGTGCTTGCTATTTTATTGAGGGGTGAAATACAATTGCCAAAATAGCAGTACCCTAAATCTGGTGTTTCAGCTGTGGCCAGCCAATTGTAATACTGTCTGCTGTCTGGCAAAGTATTTATTTTTGTTCAGGGTTGAAATACTATTCCCAACTTAGCAATTTCCTAAATTAGTGGTTTCTGCTGTATCAGGGCTACTTTAAATCTATTCATTAAAAGGGTATATTAGATTCAAGGTGCTGATAGGGTCATTCTCAATAACTACACACACACGCTACTGTGCAATTCCAAGTCTAATTCTGTCTGTAAATGTATACCTGTCACCCAGCGCCTAAATAATAGGCCTCAAATTTATATTCATCTAAATCTGTGGGTATTGCTGAGCTGGTCAAGTTATTTTGGGTCCGTCAAAGCACAGTTTTTGTTCTGGGTTGAAATACAATTCCCAAATTAGCAATTCTCTAAATTTGTGGTTTCTGCTGTATCAGGCCTACTTTAAATCTATCCCTAAAAGGGTATATTAGATTCAAGGTGCTGATAGGGTCATCCACAATAACTTCACACGCTAACATGCATTTCCAAGTCTACTTCTGTCCGTAAACGTATACCTGTCATCCAGCGCCTAAATACTAGGCCTCAAATTTATATTCAGCTAAATCTGTGGTTACTGCTGTGCCTTTATTAGTGTAATACGGTACCTAAATAGATAGCCAGATAGTGTTAGGTGTCTGTAAAAAAAGGCCTGAATTTGAATACATTGGGCCAAATAATATTTTTCTTGTGGTGAACGGTAACAATGAGGAAAACATCTAGTAAGGGACGCGGACATGGTCGTGGTGGTGTTAGTGGACCCTCTGGTGCTGGGAGAGGACGTGGCCGTTCTGCAACAGCCACACGTCCTAGTGTACCAACTGCCTCAGGTCCCAGTAGCCGCCTGAATTTACAGCAATATTTGGCGGGGCCCAATGCCGTTCTAAGGATGGTAAGGCCTGAGCAGGTACAGGCATTAGTCAATTGGGTGGCCGACAGTGGATCCAGCACGTTCACATTATCTCCCACCCAGTCTTCTGCAGAAAGCGCACAGATGGCGCCTGAAAACCAAGCCCATCAGTCTGTCACATTACCCCCATGCATACCAGGGAAACTGTCTGAGCCTCAAGTTATGCAGCAGTCTATTATGCTATTTGAAGACTCCGCTGGCAGGGTTTCCCAAGGGCATCCACCTAGCCCTTCCCCAGCGGTGGAAGACATAGAATGCACTGACGCACAACCACTTATGTTTCCTGATGATGAGGACATGGGAATACCACCTCAGCACGTCTCTGATGATGACAAAACACAGGTGTCAACTGCTGCGTCTTTCTGCAGTGTGCAGACTGAACAGGAGGTCAGGGATCAAGACTGGGTGGAAGACGATGCAGGGGACGATGAGGTCCTAGACCCCACATGGAATGAAGGTCGTGCCACTGACTTTCACAGTTCGGAGGAAGAGGCAGTGGTGAGACCGAGCCAACAGCGTAGCAAAAGAGGGAGCAGTGGGCAAAAGCAGAACACCCGCCGCCAAGAGACTCCGCCTGCTACTGACTGCCGCCATCTGGGACCGAGCACCCCAAAGGCAGCTTCAAGGAATTCCCTGGCATGGCACTTCTTCAAACAATGTGCTGACGACAAGACCCAAGTGGTTTGCACGCTGTGCCATCAGAGCCTGAAGCGAGGCATTAATGTTCTGAACCTTAGCACAACCTGCATGACCAGGCACCTGCATGCAAAGCATGAACTGCAGTGGAGTAAACACCTTAAAAACAAGGAAGTCACTCAGGCTCCCCCTGCTACCTCTTCTGCTGCTGCCGCCTCGGCCTCTTCTGCTGCTGCCGCCGCCTTTGCCTCTTCCTCCGCCTCTGGAGGAACGTTGGCACCTGCCGCCCAGCAAACAGGGGATGTACCACCAACACCACCACCTCTGTCGCCAAGCATCTCAACCATGTCACACGGCAGCGTTCAGCTCTCCATCTCACAAACATTTGAGAGAAAGTGTAAATTCCCACCTAGCCACCCTCGATCCCTGGCCCTGAATGCCAGCATTTCTAAACTACTGGCCTATGAAATGTTGTCATTTAGGCTGGTGGACACAGACAGCTTCAAACAGCTCATGTCGCTTGCTGTCCCACAGTATGTTGTTCCCAGCCTGCACTAGTTCTCCAAGAGAGCCGTGCCTTCCCTGCACAACCAAGTATCCGATAAAATCAAGTGTGCACTGCGCAACGCCATCTGTGGCAAGGTCCACCTAACCACAGATACGTGGACCAGTAAGCACGGCCAGGGACGCAATATCTCCCTAACTGCACACTGGGTAAAAGTAGTGGCGGCTGGGACCCAGGCGGAGAGCGGTTTGGCGCACGTCCTTCCGTCGCCAAGGATCGCAGTGCAACATTCTTTGCCTCCTGTTGCCTCCTCCTCCTACTCGGCTTCCTCTTCCTCTTCTTCCACCTGCTAATCCAGTCAGCCACACACCTTCACCACCAACCTCAGCACAGCCCGGGGTAAACGTCAGCAGGCCATTCTGAAACTCATATGTTTGGGGGACAGGCCCCACACCGCACAGGAGTTGTGGCGGAATATAGAACAACAGACCGACGAGTGGTTGCTGCCGGTGAGCCTGAAGCCCGGCCTGGTGGTGTGCGATGATGGGTAAAATCTCGTTGCAGCTCTGGGACTAGCCGGTTTGACGCACATCCCTTGCCTGGCGCATGTGCTGAATTTGGTGGTGCAGAAGTTCATTCACAACTACCCCGACATGTCAGAGCTGCTGCATAAAGTGCGGGCCGTCTGTTCGCGCTTCCGGCGTTCACATCCTGCCGCTGCTCGCCTGTCTGTGCTACAGCGTAACTTCGGCCTTCCTGCTCACCGCCTCATATGCGACGTACCCACCAGGTGGAACTCTTCCTTACACATGCTGGACAGACTGTGCGAGCAGCAGCAGGCCATAGTGGCGTTTCAGCTGCAGCACGCACGGGTCAGTGGCACTGTGGAACAGCACCACTTCACCACCAATGACTGGGCCTCCATGTGTGCCCTGCTGCGCTGTTTCGAGTACTCCACCAACATGGCCAGTGGCGATGACGCCGTTATCAGCGTTACAATACCACTCCTATGTCTCCTTGAGAAAACACTTAGGGCGATGATGGAAGAGGAGGTGGCGAGGAGGAGGAGGAGGAAGAGGGGTCATTTTTAGCACTTTCAGGCCAGTCTCTTCGAAGTGACTCAGAGGGAGGTTTTTTGCAACAGCAGAGGCCAGGTACAAATGTGGCCAGCCAGGGCCCACTACTGGAGGACGAGGATGAGGATGAGGAGGAGGTGGAGGAGGATGAAGCATGGTCACAGCGGGGTGGCACCCAATGCAGCTCGGGCCCATCACTGCTGCGTGGCTGGGGGGAAACGCAGGACGATGACGATACGCCTCCCACAGAGGACAGCTTGTCCTTACCTCTGGGCAGCCTGGCACACATGAGCAACTACATGCTGCAGTGCCTGCGCAACGACAGCAGAGTTGCCCACATTTTTACATGTGCGGACTACTGGGTTGCCACCCTGCTGGATCCACGGTACAAAGACAATGTTCCCACTTTACTTCCTGCACTGGAGCATGATAGGAAGATGCGCGAGTACAAGCGCACATTGGTAGACGCGCTACTGAGAGCATTCCCAAATGTCACAGGGGAACAAGTGGAAGGCCAAGGCAGAGGAGGAGCAAGAGGTCGCCAAGGCAGCTTTGTCACGGCCAGCTCCTCTGAGGGCAGGGTTAGCATGGCAGAGATGTGAAAAAGTTTTGTCAACACGCCACAGCTAACTGCACCACCACCTGATACGCAACGTGTTATCAGGAGGCAACATTTCACTAACATGGTGGAACAGTACGTGTGCACACCCCTCCACATACTGACTGATGGTTCGGCCCCATTCAACTTCTGGGTCTCTAAATTGTCCACGTGGCCAGAGCTAGCCTTTTATGCCTTGGAGGTGCTGGCCTGCTCGGCGGCCAGCGTTTTGTCTGAACGTGTATTCAGCACGGCAGGGGGCGTCATTACAGACAAACGCAGCCGCCTGTCTACAGCCAATGTGGACAAGCTGACGTTCATAAAAATGAACCAGGCATGGATCCCACAGGACCTGTCCATCCCTTGTGCAGATTAGACATTAACTACCTCCCCTTAACCATATATTATTGTACTCCAGGGCACTTCCTCATTCAATCCTATTTTTATTTTCATTTTACCATTATATTGCGGGGCAACCCAAAGTTGAATGAACCTCTCCTCTGTCTGGGTGCCGGGGCCTAAATATATGACAATGGACTGCTCTAATGTTGGGTGACGTGAAGAATGATTCTCTGCTATGACATGAAGACTGATTCTCTGCTGACATGAAGCCAGATTCTGTTATGGGACCTCTCTCCTCTGCCTGGGTGCCGGGGCCTAAATATATGACAATGGACTGTTACAGTGGTGGGTGACATGAAGCCAGATTCTCTGCTATGCGACCTCTCTCCAATTGATATTGGTTAATTTTATTTATTTATTTATTTTATTTTATTCATTTGTTTGCAGGGGATTTACCTACATGTTGCTGCCTTTTGCAGCCCTCTAGCCCTTTCCTGGGCTGTTTTACAGCCTTTTTAGTGCCGAAAAGTTTGTGTCCCCTATGACTTCAATGGGGTTCGGGTTCGAGACGAAGTTCGGGTCGGGTTCGGATCCCGAACCCGAACATTTCCGGGATGTTCGGCCGAACTTCTTGAACCCGAACATCCAGGTGTTCGCTCAACTCTACTCCCAATCTTCCGTCCATTACGATACCGCCGGACTGTTTTCCAGCTGGGACAACTAACCGCGAGTAAGCTTTCTATTATCAAGCCCTATAATCTACATGACTAAAAATATTATAAAGCCGGCCTATGAGAATTGCAGGAGTCTTTGAAAATTGCAGGAACAGACAAGGCATCTACATTGAGCGACATATTGATTCTTATAAACTCACTTACAATGTATATGTTACCGTATCCGGAGCATTGAAATGATACATTGTTGTACAATCAGGAGCACTCACATCTATTTACTCCAATAGACATTATGGTTTTCACAGTAGATTAACTATTTGCTGGATTAATTATCTTCATTATTTGGAATTTTTGCTTTTTTAACCCTTGCAATGATACTGTGGATGAACTATTTGTTGGAGAAGTCTTTTTTTACTGGTGGAATCATCCTCCTCTTTTATATAGGTGGAATCATTCTTTTTTTTATTTTCTTCTTTTTGTGCATGATTATATAACTATTTTTTAACAGATGGACCCGCTCTTATATTCTGTATTCTGTATTTTGTATTTTTATAGTCCTATTGTGGATGAACTGTTGACTATTTGTTGGATTAATTGCATCCCAATTGGATTGACATTTGCACCGTAACCTATTTGATGCATTCGGACTAATGTCCGTACTTAGTTGATGAGCGTTGACTTATGAAATATTTTTTTTTCTGATAGATATATCTCCCTGAACAATCAAGGTGTTATATAGCTATTTGAGGACTATCCAAGCTATTCATTACGAAGACCCCACCACCTTATGGTTCTTCTGACCACAGTCCCCATTGTTGAATATCTCTAACTCTATACACATCAGATATTGTTTTTACTCCTTGTTCTAGTATATGTAAAATAAAACTATTTATTATCATTCCACTATAGGAACCTGATTTATACTAATACGTCAAATGAATCCCTCCAAATCAGGTGTGCACAACCACTCTATATTTTATATTCATCTTTTATCTTAGACTGGGTGTGTCTATACTGGTTGGGACACTCACTCCATGTGCAACAGTTAGGTGAGCCATCACAAACAACCATTAAAATTACAAAAAAGTACATTTGGAAGTCCCTTAGTTGTTTGGTTTGTACTGTTTTAGGAATCTCGCTAAATCTAATGTTGTTTTGGTGGGATCTATCCTTAACATCTGCCATTTTGAGTTTTACTGCTCCCATATCATCATACAACTCATTCTGTGCATCCACGAGTTGTGTGAAATGGGAAATTTGTCCATTTTACCCTCTAGATGAGCAGTTCTATCACGTATGTCTTTTATTTCTTTATATATACTGTATATTGCCCTGTAGTTTGAAGTCAGCTTGAATAGAGCTGCGTAGCTCTCATGCTGGTTTTAGTAATGGCGGATGTTCTATCATCATACACATTTGCACAGTATGCAGTCTGACAATCAGCATAAACCATTCCTGTCTTCCAAATAAAAGGACTATTCTTTGTAGTCTAACTTGTTTATTGGTCAACAGGTAGTACTCTCTGTGTGGTGCGCGTGAGTGAGGGAATGTACAAGTGTGATTGATTGGTAAAATAGGATTGTTTGGTAAAACTACAATACAAATAACATGTATAAGTATGAATAGCATGTACTATAACATTTGCATTGACAGTGAAACCGCATGGTAAAATGGCGGCCTATACATAGGATTACATTACATAACTCAATTCCCACAATACAGTGCACCACCCACAATGCAGTAGTATTGTAACAGGAGAAGCAAAGTGTAATACAACTTAACACCGCTAGATGGTGCTATAACCACACTAAACACTTCAGAAATACCAAGACTGAGGCAGATGTGATCTGTACTGATTCTATAACCCTGCTGGGCAGAACAATGGAACCAGTATTTGCTGGCTGGTTTTGGTCATTGAGCCTGTCGTGGCTTTATTAGGGGATGAGACTGATCTGGTTGAGGGAGAGCCCGAGGGTGTGCAGGATCTAGGTGAGCCTTGTGGAGTCTGGTAATCAGGATTAGCTGAACTTGTAAGCGATGATGCATGTAGCAGTCTTTCTTCAGTAGCTTCGTCATCCTCTCTACAGTATGTGGTGCTGGCGACATCTTGAGAGTTGCTCGCCAGCTGAAAGAAGGACGTCATCTTTGTAGGTTCTGTCTTTTTCTGCCTCCCTTTTACCATCTCTGCAGGCCCGGGATGTTTAGCGAGCTAAGTAGAAGCCAGGTGGCTAAGTTAGCTGTTTTTTTTCTCTGCTTTGAGCCGCTTTTAGAGAAGGCTGGTGGCAGGTAAGATTCTCACACAGCCATCCTGTTCTGCATCCGGCCATACACCCCAGAGGATTTTAAATAGGCAGCATTTCAATTTATGTTTTGGGTTTCCACTGGGGATTTTATTATTTACAATGCAGAGGGTCACGCACAGAAATCTCCTCCATACATTTGCATGAGGTGGTTTTGGCAGCAAGCACGATAACTTCTGCAAACCTAATTCAGGTGCATGGATCAGATTTTTTTGTCACATGCATTTCTGCGACAATACCTATCATGTGTGAAGGAACATTTAAAACGTGATTTCCATGAAATCTACATCATTTAGTCAGGTTTTCTCTGCAGAAATGTTATAGAATTTTCTGCTGCAGAAAATCCACAGGGTACCGATGTAACATGGTTAGCACTCCTTTTTTCCGAGATTTCTGAGTTTGGTTATCTAATCTAAGTAAACACCTTCAATTGATTTTCAATGGCTTTTGTCTCAAGATAATGAAATGAGTTAAGAAATTTGAGTTAACAGCAGGAGTGCTAACCATATTGGTCTAGTCCATATATACCCTAAGGGTTGCACTCTCCCCTAGAAGCACTAGGTGATATATTTGTCAGAAAGTTCAGAAACTAACATTCAGTGTATGAATAAGAGAACATTAAATTTTAGAGTGTAGAAATATGAGTTTCTTTATATGGAAATTATTAATTTATCAACTTCATTAGCTTCCCTTCATCAACTGTGTTTTCTGGTTATGTTATCTTGCAACATTCCTGGTCATCACCTTGTGCTCATCACAACTGCTTGTATTATCACTGGGCCGTCAACATTCAAGTCAGGTCTGCTCATATTTCCATTACTCTTTCTTGTGTATAAAACCTTTCATTACATGTTTTTAGGGCTTTTACAGAATAGGTTATTTTAACGGAACAATGATATACCGTCGTGTTATTATTATTTTCCTTACAATTGAGCAAATATTTGCTTCCAGGAAATTAGAGGTTATGCCCCTTAACCTTGAAATGCGCTTTGGATAACTTTTGGCCATGCACTCATTGGACAACAACTATTCTGGTTCAGCCAAGTGCGCATGTATTCTCAGTAGGGATGAGCAAATCAACTTTGAATGCTTTGTCCAAAGTCGATTTTCATAGCTTCATTTTAATACTGTACAGTAATAGAATGTATTGGCTCCGAGACTATGTGTAATAACTTCGGAAATTAATTTCTACTGTAAAAAACCATGGTACCGAACCATGGCCCATAGCAATCAATCAGATTCCACCTTTCATTTTTCAAAGGAGTCGTCATAAATGAAAGGTGGAATCTGATTTGTTGCTATAGGCAACTAAGCCAAATCCAAATAGTCTTTATGTGACATTAAGGAAGATATCAGCTAGGTCACAGTCGGAGTAGAATATGTATATTTTTTAAGACTTTACTTTACATAGTATGTGCAGTATTACATACTTGTATATTAAGATTAAAAGATGTTAAGACCAAACTTAGAGATTTGGACTTAATTACTCTCTATCCCGAATTATTACCTTACATTGAAGTAGCCACACTATTTCACCCAGTGGAACTTATTATTAAGATGCAGTGTGCATTTAAAGTGCTTATCTGTGACTCGGGTGCTAGTAAGGAACAATTGTCTTAATTGATAAGAGCAGTTTCTTCTACAGGTTAAGTAACTATTGGCAAAATCTTTAAGAAGACTTAGAATATTTATCATGACAAAGAGACTTTAATATTATTATAGTGATATGTAATTATAGCAGTTTGAACTTGAAACTTGACAACTAAATACATCATGGCAGAGTGGATACATTTTAGCTGTGCAGATACCAGATCAGAACACTTTGGGGAACAGACATAGTTATTTTTTTTTATTTTTTTAAGTTAAAGTCATTTATAGTTATTTGAAACTGTAATTTATATCTACATGGCACAGTCCAACCTGTCCTCACAGGCCAAAAAGTTCAACCTTGGTTTCATCAGACTTCAGATGTGTTTTTGCAAAATGTAACCTGGCTTGGATGTTTTTCTTCGTAAGAAAAGGCTTTTGTCTTGCCACTCTACCCCATAGCCCAGATATATGTAGAATACGGGAGATTGTTGTCACATGTACCACACAGCCCGTACTTGCCAGATATTCCTGCAGCTCCTTTAATGTTGCTGTAGGCCTCTTGGTAGTCTTTTCATCAATTTTGGAGGGACATCCAGTTCTTGGTAATGTCACTGTTGTGCCATATTTTCTCCACTTGATGATGATGTCTTCACTGTCTTCCATGGTATATCTAATGCCTTGGAAATTATTCCGTACCCTTCTCCTGACTGATACCTTTTAACAATGAGATTCCTCTGATGCTTTGGAAGCTCTCTGTGGACCATGGCTTTTGGTGTGGGATGCAGCTAAGAAAATTTCAGGAAAGACCAACTAGAGCAGCTGAACTTTATTTGGGGTTAATCAGAGGCACTTTAAATTATGGCAGGTGTATGCTGACTCCTATTTAACATGATTTTGAATGTGATTGCTTAATTCTGAACATCTGCTACATCCCCAGTTATAAGAGGGCGTGCACACTTATGCAACCACATTATTTTAGTTTTTTTGCTTTGTTTTCTTCCCTTCACCTAAAAGATTTCAGTTTGTTTTTCAATCGAGTGGTACAGTTTATAAGTCACATTAAGGCCTCATGCACACAACAGTATTTTTTTACGGTCCGCAAAAACGGGGTCCGTAGGTCCGTGATCTGTGACCGTTTTTTCATCCGTGGGTCTTCCTTGATTTTTGGAGGATCCACGGACATGAAAAATGAAAAAAAACTATGTCAAGTTTGCCATTGAAATGATAGGAAAAAACGGACACGGATCACGGACACGGATAACAATCTTGTGTGCATCTTTGATTTTTCACGGACCCATTGACTTGAATGGGTCCGTGAACCGTTGGCCGTGAAAAAAATAACAGATAAATAACCATTTATCTGTTATTTTCTGTTTGCTGGATCCCAGGTGACCCTGACTCCCTCCGTGTTTGGTGTAGGGAGCCGGTGGTCGTGTCCCCTCACTATTGTAGGGTGTTCAGGGGTTATATAGTCGAGGTACGTGGATATGCAACCATCCACCTCTGGGATCTTTGCATAGGCTGAGCAGCCAGGGAAAGTCTCAGGTCTTGTGCAGGGGTCTCCCTTTTGGTTCCTTAGCTTTGGATCCAGTGAGTCATATATGCATGTTGCTTTGTCTTGTTTCCTGTACACCGTCCGTGACATTATAAGCCGCCAAAACCGTCTCAAGCATGGATCCGGTTTCACTTTTGGCTGAACGCTTCCAGGGTCTTTCATTGGAGGTAGCTGATCTCTGTAAGACTTTTTCTCAGCTTCAAGTGACCGGTTCAGCTTGCGTTCATGGAGTTTGTTCTGAGCCTAAGATCTCGCTCCCGGATACGTTCTCCGGGGGTAGTGAGAATTTTGTGCGTTTTAGAGAGGCTTACAAACTCCATTTTCGCCTTCTTCCCCATTCCTCTGGTGATGAGGAACGGAGGGTGGGGATCATTATATCGCTGCTCAGGGGTAACGCTCAGTCTTGGGCCTTTTCGCTGCCGGAGGGGGCACGGCCTCTCCGTTCAGTGGATGAATTCTTTTTAGCCCTGGGTCAGATATATGATGATCCGGATCGTATTGCTCTGGCTGAGTCTAGACTACGTCTATTATGCCAGGGTAAACAATCCGCGGAAATATACTGCTCAGAATTTCGGAGATGGGCAGCTGATACTGGTTGGAATGATGCTGCACTCCGAAGTCAATTTTGCCATGGTCTTTCAGAGGGATTGAAAGATGCATTTGCCTTTCATGAGAGGCCTATTTCTTTGGACTCTGCTATGTCTCAGGCCGTTCGTATTGACAGGCGTCTTAGAGAGAGAGGGGAGATGTCCCCTTCCTGTCATACTCAGTCCCAGGACAGTGCAGCGGTCTCATTCTGTGCGCAGGGGTCTCGGTCACTGTCAGCCCCTGCTGAGCAGGAGCCCATGCAGCTGGGGTTGATTGCTTCTGACAATAGAAGATTCAGCTCGCATGGGAGGGTTTGTTTTTGTTGTGGAGGTATAAATCATTTGGCAAATGTTTGTTCTTCTAGGAGATTCAGGCAGTTTTCTGGGAGTAATAAAGAAACAAACAGGAAAAAATCTTTAAAAAATGTTTTGTCTGTTACTATTGGCAGGGTTGAGGCGGAGATTGAAGGTTTTCCGTTTGCTTGTAGTTCCCGTTTTGTCCTGCCGGCTAGGGTGGCGCTAGAGAGCAAGAACATTTTTTGTGAGATTTTTGTGGATAGTGGAGCAGCTGTCAATCTCATTGATAATCAATTTGCAATAACTCATGGTTTCCAGGTGCGCACTTTGGGAAAGGATGTTCCTGTTTTTGCTATTGATTCCGCTCCACTTTCTCAGAAATCATTAAAGTGCATAGTTCACAATATCCGTTTAATTGTGAGTGATGCTTATGTTGAGGATGTGTCATGTTTCGTCCTTAGCGGTTTGCCTACTCCTCTAGTGTTGGGGCTACCCTGGCTCACTAAACATAACCCCACCATTGATTGGCAAGCGAGGCAAATAAATGGTTGGAGTGATTTTTGCAGAGAGAATTGCCTCACGACATCTGTTTCTGAGGTTGCTACTAAGACTGTACCATCTTTTCTCTCTGAATTTTCGGATGTCTTCTCTGAGAGTGGAGTTCAGGATTTGCCCCCGCACAGGGAGTACGATTGCCCTATTAATCTCATCCCAGGCGCCAAAGTGCCTAAATCTCGTTTATACAATCTTTCCCAACCTGAGAGGATCGCTATGCGTGCTAATATCTCTGAGAGTCTGAGAAAAGGACACATACGACCCTCGAAGTCACCTGTTGCCGCTGTTTTTTTCTTTGTTAAGAAAAAAGATGGTTCTTTAAGCCCTTGTCTGGATTTCAGGGAGCTGAATAGTATCACTATTCATGACCCTTATCCGCTTCCTCTGATCCCGGACCTGTTTAACCAGGTTGTTGGGGCTAAAGTCTTTTCCAAATTAGATCTAAGAGGGGCATACAACCTGGTCAGGGTCAGAGAAGGAGACAAATGGAAGACAGCCTTCAATATCCCTGAGGGCCATTTTGAGAATTTGGTTATGCCTTTTGGTTTGATGAATGCCCCAGCCGTTTTTCAGCATTTCGTGAACAGCATTTTTTATCATTTAATGGGAAAATTTGTATTAGTGTATTTGGATGACATTTTGATTTTTTTCTCCTGATTTCAAAACTCATAAGGAACATTTACGTCAGGTCTTGCTCATCCTGCGGGAGAATAAATTATATGCGAAACTGGAAAAATGTGTGTTTGCGGTTCCAGAAATTCAATTTCTGGGGTTTCTTCTCTCCGCTTCTGGTTTTCGCATGGACCCCGAGAAGGTCCGCGCTGTGCTTGAGTGGGAGCTTCCTGAGAATCAGAAGGCGCTGATGCCTTTTTTGGGCTTTGCCAATTATTACAGGAAGTTTATTTTGAATTATTCCTCTATTGTTAAACCACTAACTGATATGACCAGAAAGGGGGTAGATTTTTCTTCTTGGTCAGTAGAGGCGCGTAAGGCTTTTTCTAATATCAAGGAGAGTTTTGCTTCCGCTCCCATGTTGGTGCAACCTGATATTTCTTTACCCTTCATAGTTGAGGTTGATGCTTCTGAGGTGGGTGTGGGTGCGGTCTTGTCTCAGGGTTCCTCTCCTGCCAAATGGCGACCGTGTGCCTTTTTTTTGAAAAAACTCTCCTCCGCAGAGAGAAATTACAATGTGGAAGATAGGGAATTGTTGGCCATCAAGTTGGCTTTTGAGGAATGGCGCCATTGGCTAGAGGGAGCCAGACACCCTATTACCGTATTTACTGACCATAAAAATCTGGCCTACTTGGAGTCAGCCAAGCGTCTGAACCCGAGACAGGCCAGATGGTCTTTGTTCTTTTCTAGGTTTAATTTTGTTGTCACGTTCCGCCCTGGGGTTAAGAATGTGAAGGCAGATGCCCTGTCACGTTTGTTTTCCGGGAGGCAGGAATTTTGAAGACCCGGGTCCCATTTTGACTGAAGGTGTGGTGGTCTCTGCTCTTTTTTCTGAATTGGAGGCAGAGGTGCAGGCAGCCCAGTCAGAGGCTCCTGATCTTTGTCCTCCTGGGAGGTTGTTTGTGCCTATCGCTTTAAGACACAAGATTTTTAAGGAACACCACGATACGGTCCTTGCTGGGCACCCGGGGGCAAGAGCCACACTGGATCTCATCGCTCGGAGATTCTGGTGGCCTGCGTTTCGTAAGTCAGTTGAGGGTTTTGTGGCAGCCTGCGAGACTTGCGCTCGTGCCAAAGTCCCTCATTCACAGCCATTAGGTCCTCTCCTTCCCTTACCCATTCCTTCCCATCCTTGAACACATCTGTCCATGGACTTCATAACGGACCTGCCTCGTTCCTCAGGGAAGACTGTGATTCTGGTGTAGGTGGACCGTTTTAGCAAAATGGTGCATTTCATCCCTTTTCCTGGTTTGCCCAATGCTAACACGCTGGCGCAGGCATTTATTGATCACATTGTCAAATTGCACAGTATTCCTTCAGACATAGTCTCTGATAGGGGCACGCAGTTTGTTTCCAGATTCTGGAAGGCTTTCTGTTCTCGCTTGGGGGTTCGGTTGTCATTCTCTTCTGCTTTCCACCTGCAGTCGAATGGCCAGACAGAGCGCGTCAATCAGAATCTGGAGACATATCTGCGCTGTTTTGTGGCGGAGAATCTGTGTTCTTTTTTGTCCCTTGCTGAGTTTGCTTTAAATAACCGTCGTCAGGAGTCCTCTGATAAGTCACCATTTTTTGGTGCATATGGGTTTCATCCGCAGTTTGGGACTTTCTCGGGAGAGGGGTCTTCTGGTTTACCTGATGAGGACAGATTCTCCTTGTCTTTGTCATCTATTTGGCAAAAGATTCAGGATAATCTAAAGAGCATGAGTGAAAGATATAAGCGTGTGGCAGATAAGAGACGTGTGCTTGGTCCAGACCTGAATGTTGGTGATCTGGTGTGGTTGTCTACCAAGAATATCAAATTGAAGGTTCCCTCCTGGAAGTTGGGTCCTAGGTTTATTGGGCCTTACAAAATCCTGTCTGTCATCAATCCTGTTGCCTACCGTCTTGATCTTCCTCAGACTTGGAAGATCCATAATGTTTTTCATAAGTCCTTATTGAAACCTTATGTTCAACCCATTGTACCCTTGCCTTTGCCTCCTCCTCCGATTATGGTTGATGGGAATCTTGAATTTCAGGTCTCTAGGATTGTGGATTCTCGGCTTGTCCGCGGTTCTCTCCAGTACCTTGTTCATTGGGAGGGTTATGGTCCTGAGGAGAGGATGTGGGTCCCAGTGACGGACATTAAGGCCTCTCGTCTCATCAGGGCTTTTCATAGGTCTCATCCTGAGAAGGTGGGCTCTGAGTGTCCGGAGTCCACTCGTAGAGGGAGGGGTACTGTCACAACCAGACAGCTGAGAAGCTCTGACAGAAGCCTTTCAGAACCTCCTCCTTAAGTTTTTTTGTTGTGGTATTCAGTTCCTCATCTCGTTAGCCTCTCTTAGCTGCCATGTAGTTGGACTGATTGCATCCCTTTAAATTCCGCCCCATAATGCATTACTGGGCGGCTTATACTACTTCCTGGAGTGTGTGTGCATGCTGATCTTGTTTTCCAGTCTGCTACAAAGTTAAGTGCTGAACATTTATCTGTTATTTTCTGTTTGCTGGATCCCAGGTGACCCTGACTCCCTCCGTGTCTGGTGTAGGGAGCCGGTGGTCGTGTCCCCTCACTATTGTAGGGTGTTCAGGGGTTATATAGTCGAGGTACGTGGATATGCAACCATCCACCTCTGGGATCTTTGCATAGGCTGAGCAGACAGGGAAAGTCTCAGGTCTTGTGCAGGGGTCTCCCTTTTGGTTCCTTAGCTTTGGATCCAGTGAGTCATATATGCATGTTGCTTTTTCTTGTTTCCTGTACACCGTCCGTGACATTTTCTTAAAGGGTTTCTGTCATCAGAAAAATCGTTATGTATCTGGCTGACATTAGCAATGTGCTAATGTCAGCAGAACATCACTGTATGATTTTTAGCTCCCTGCCTGCCGCCGTTCTCTCAAAATAAAGACTTGTATAATATGATAATGACCCTCTAGGTGCTAGTGGGGCGTTTCTGCAGCACCTAGAGGCTTCTTTTTCTCACCCTTTGGCACGCCCATGTCTAGTTGATTGACATCCTAGTTCTCCTCAGTGCCCCATAAATCTTGCGCCTGCACAGTCCCGTTTAGTATTCAGCGCAGGCAAAGTGAGTGAAGCCGGCAGCAGGAGAGCATCCTTTACTCACTGCGCCTGCGCTGAATACTAATCGGGACAGTGCAGGCGCGAGATTTCCGGGGCACTGAGGAGAACTGGAAGTCAATTAACTGGACATGGGCGTGCCAAAGGTTGAGAAGACAAAGTCTCTAAGTGCTGCAGCAACTCCCCACTGGCACCTAGAGGCTCATTAGCATATTATAAAAGTATTTATTTTGAGGGAACTGCAGCAGGCAGGGAGATATAGGTCATACAGTTATGTTTTGCTGACATTAGCACATGGCTAATGTCAGCCATCTACATAACGATTTTTCTGATGACAGAAACCCTTTAAGTAAATTGGTAGCCAACACTTTTTTAAGCTTTGCTTACTTGACACTTTTGATGACTGGTCGGGCACTAATACATAGATGAATCTGTCCCTATGTGTCTAGGGAATTTTATTTTCTCCTGTTGGCAACTAGATAAGATCTTGCCAATTTTTTTTATTTTTTATTATTTATTTTATTTTCAAAAAAGAGATAAAAATTTACAATATACCAGTTCAGTATCAAAAGCAGTACAATTCAGCATATTATCATCATATATTAAATCTCCCTCTTATTTTATACCCACCCACCTCTCCCTCCAACCCCCCTTTTCTTCCGCGGAGCTACCATCATCGCACCTAATGTTTTTATTTCCAGTTACCCCATATCCGCTGCCAAGCTGCTTTTTTTCCTACTGTATGGGCAAGACTATATTCGTACAACTTTACCCTGTTCATATGCTTTATCCATTCCTGTAAATTGGGGTATTTAGTAGAGCCCCAGTGTTTAACTATTATTATTTTATCAAAGGCAATGCCCCGAAATCATAGTAGTTGCTAAATTTTATTTTTATCTGTCTCTGGGAAAATACCCAGGATCGCATATTCGATGTGCACTTCGTATTTCATGGGGGAACTATTATGCAATTTCCGATATATTTTAATCCAATACTTTTATCCCCGGGCATTCCCACAGCAAGTGTTTTGTACTCTCCTCTGTCTTTATTACATTTATAACAATTCTGTTCTCTGTCTTTATAGATAGTGTGCAATAATGCTTGTGTGTAGTAAAGACGGTGTATAATTTTTAAAAGAATCCACGCATGAGCAGGGGAGACCGTGGACCTTTTAATATTTTTATAAACAATATTCCATGGAATGGGTTCCACATTCTGCAGATCCCTTTCCCATTTGGCCTCAGCTCTGAATGTGATCGATTTGGTGTATTTGTGTTTTAGCTTTGCATAAATGTGAGATATAGCAGAGGTGTTTAAAGTTACGTCATGACAAACATCTAAAAAGGTGTTCTGTGCAGTGTTTAAATAATTATTATTTTCCATGTAGTGTATGGCGTGTTCTAGTTGTTCATATCGAAATTTATCAATAAATCTTAATGTGGTGTCAGGGAGAATTTCGTTTGAAGGTTTAATCTGTCCTTTATCAAAAACCTGTGCAATTAAATGTATCCCCTGTTTTTCCCAATATTTAACATCACCCAATTGCATGATTTGTGGTAAGTGTACGTACCCCACAGGGGGGTATACTGAACCGCTTGGGATACTCCAGCCATACATCTAACTTGTTGCCAAATGTACTCAAGCATTCTACTAAAAAGGTTTGTTATTGTTTTCTTCTCAATGGGACTCTTTTTGAGGATGGGGAAAAGATCCTCCCAAGGTCCACAGTGCTCCCCAAAAATAAGCCGTATACATTTATTCTTTCGATTCCTCACACACCATCTCAGCTGTGCAGCCAAATAATATCCTTTTAGAAAAGAGACAGAGATGCCACCCTCTTCTTTATACAGGTGTTGTAATTTAATACTCGTTTGCGCCCCCATATTCATTAAAAAGGGTCTCCAGTTTATTAAAGAACATACCTTCTACCGTTATTGGACTTGCATTTAGTATGTATAATAGCATTGGTAATAATGTCATTTTTATGAGAGCTATACGGTTAATTTGTGACGGGGTAGCCTTAGCCATGTTCTAATTTTTCCCTTGACGTTAGCTATTATTGGGAGTATATTCAGTTTCTTATAATATTCCAATTTGGTCCCAATATGGATGCCCAGATATAATAGCGATTCTGATGGGGTCAGGATACTAACCCAAAAATTATAACCCAGTGGAACAGGGCGTCTCAATGGGAGAAACTTTGATTTTTTCCAGTTTATCTCATATCCAGATAAACATCCAAATTTATCCACACTTTCCATAACCCTGGGCAGGTTCCTATACCCTCCCCCCAAGAAGAGTAGAGTATTGTCCGCATAGAGACTTATTTTGTCGACTTCTCCCTCACATCCAAAGCCCTGTATTTCCTCATCTGCTCTAATTTTGCATGCCATTGGCTCCAGAAACAATGAAAAGAGTAAAGGGGAGAGAGGGCATCCCTGACGTGTTCCTCGGGTCAATGGAAAAGGGGAAGAATACTCCCCGTTAACTTGGACCCTGGATACCGGATTTCGATACAGAATGTGAACCCATCTGGAGAAATATTCACCTATCTTCACCCGTGACATCACTCTCCAGAGGAAGGGCCACTCCACCCTGTCGAACGCCTTGGCACCGTCAAGAGACAGGATATTCAAGAAGGCCCTCCTTACATTGTCCTGTATATTCCTTTTAGGAATGAACCCAGTTTGGTCCGCATGAACGACTTTATGGATTACAGCTTTTAATCTATTGGCCAACAGTTTTGCAAGGATTTTATAATCTGTGTTCAACAGAGATATGGGACGATAAGATGCAACTGACAACAGGTTTTTCCCCTTTTTGGGGATCAGTGTGATGGTTGCTTCCATCCATGAGGGGGGTAGAGAGCCACGATTGGTTTTATGGGCCTATATATTACTTTGTCTGTTTTTCCTCTTTTTTTTTCACATTATTAAATAATTTCTATCTTTACATTTAGGATCACAGGACTGAAGCTCACTGCAACACAGGACTCACTGTATCACGAATCTCTCTCTTCTGGATTTCCTCGTCTTATTGACTTTATAATAGAGGGATGACCTATTAAAAGGACACTTCCAGTATTATCACTGACCCCGGATCATTGGACTTGCTATGATTTACTCATGCGACTCCAATGACCCTGGGTCATGTTCTTTTGTTGTAAACAAAACACCCTCATTTTGTAAAGCCCCCCGTTTCGGGTGGTTAACCTGGTTTTTATTTGGATTATATACCTTTATCTATATGCTGTGGCTATTAATGTATGGACTGCTGTAAACTGGTTTTTGATATATAAATATTGGGACTTTATAATCATTAATCGAGATATGTATTATTTGTCCTTTTATGAGTGCTCCTGGTTTGCTCTTTTATTCATATATGCGCTTGCGCCCCTCTGGCTCCTTGTCCCGGTGCATGGTCCACAACCCCTTTGGCTTGCAGAGTGCACATGTGACTACTGCCTTATTATGATAACATAAATATTTCTTTCGATATATATTTTATAGTATGGGTTATTGCACTTATATATTATTATGGTTACTCATAGACGAAAAGAAATGGATTGCAATAACATGTGATGAGATACAATTTTTAGGACTTATGAAATTAGCACTGATTTAGCATTTCAGGGGATTATAATATGCCAATGGATATTATGGATATGAATTGTGACCTTTTTCCTTTAATCATGCATGTTATGAGATGTATATATTTTAATCCATAATTTATTAATTAGTTTTTATGAACTACACTGCTGTTGGATAGGGATTGGATGTTTGGACATTATGGATATGAATTGTGATCTTTTCCTTTAATCATGCATGTTATGAGATGTATATATTTTTATAATTTATGAATTAGGTTTTATGAACTACACTGTTGTTGGATGTTTGGGGTCACATGATACCTTTAAATGTATTTCTGCACTACTATATATCTATTGTGGCATATAACAATTATATAATTGGAGGTGAATCCGGAAATGCACTATTTTTCATATATTGTTTCGCTATCATGTAGATATACATACTAAGTATGGCATATGGTAATCATGGATTTAATTATGATTAAGAATATTATATATGTTTTTTGTATCAATATTTAGCTGTGGCTGTTTTCATTTGCGCTTTGCGCTCCATGGGGATTAACTTGCGATGTGGCTCGCGGATATGACATCACACTCCTCACTGCGCTTCCGCTGTTTGGAGCGCATCGTGGAGCTGATGTCTGTTCCGGGAGCCATTTTGCGCATGCGCACCCGCGTTGTCAACACGCCGGCTTTGCTGGCGCTCGCGGGTGCGCGTGGACCATGCACCGGGACACATTCAGGTGATACCCATCGGCCCCCTCACTCAACGTTAGCCTCTTTTTAACAGGTATGACCACATCTGATATATATCTATTTAATTAAATATTTAACGATACTGACTATATAAGACGAGATCTTAGGATCACAATGCACATGGACCTCTGAGGAAGCTGGTCCAGGAACCAGCGATACGCGTTAGGCTTGAGTGCACTCCTCTTGGATGGGTTTTGTATGCCTTGTGTGTTACCACTGTGATTATGTCTCCATTACAGGATTGAGGGATACAATTGTGATAGTGATTTTACAGTTTACCCGTTTGTTCATTGTCTTCCCTGTGGGACACCACCACACGCTTATATAATTATTGTCATACTGTTTATTGAACCATCCTTGGGGTCTGCCCCATGTACTTGTTGTTGTTTTTAACCTAGATACTTCAATAAAGAATTTTTCATCTTTTTTGATGTGCGGCCATTGTATGGTATTTCTTTGTTTGGTTGTATTCACGATTGGTTTAATACTTCCAACATTTGGGGGAGAATAATTCCCTCATGTTTTTGGTATACTTCGAATGGAAAACCGCCCAACCCTGGGGACGTATTGCCCTTGATGGTTTTTAGCGTATTCTGTAACTCACTCAGTTGGATCGGTCTGTTCAACCAATCAATATCTTGTTGGTCAAATTCCGGAATCTTAATGTTGTCTAGATATTGATCTATTTTTCCTCCCTAATCTATGGGCCCGGCCTGGTATAGCACAGAGAAATATCGAGTGAATTCCCCTAGAATATCATCAGGGTCTCTTAGGATATCTCCTGCCTCTGTCCTAATTCTATTAATGTTGTTGCTCCCCCTGTGATTTTTTACTATTGTGGATAATAATCTACTTGGTTTACTGGATTCGCTAAAGGTCCTCAATCCCGAGAAGAACATTTTATTCTGTGCTTTTTTATATAGATATTGTTTATATTCATCTCGCACTTTCTTTAATTGAAATTGTTTTTCTGGGGTATTTATCTGAATGATCTCGTTCATTGTCTGATTGAGCGTGCCTTCTATTTCTTTTTGAGTTTGGGCAAAAAGATTTTTCTGTTTCCTAATTTGGTGTATATAGTATATACCTCAAAGGTATGCCTTAAGCACATCCCAAACCATGTGGATATGTGTTGAGTTAATATTGTCGCTCCAGAATAACTTAATTTCTTCATTAATCTTATCCACATCCTTTATTAATGTTATCTAATGGGGGTTAAGTTTAAAGATTCTATTTTTATTAGGTTTATTATAGCTATCCAATATTACGGTAACCGGGGAGTGGTCGGAAATACCATGGCTTTCATAGTTCATTTTTTTAACCCTGTTGATAAGCCTGGGGCTGGCGAGGGCCAAATCAACTCGTGACATGGACCTGTATGTATTACTGAAGAATGTATATACTTGCTTATTTCCATAGAGGGATCGCCATATATCGACCAATGCCATTTCTTTACACATTCAAAATAGTAAAGTATTTGAACTGGTGTTTTGTTCGTAATTGGTTATGGTGGATATCCTATCTATTTTAATGTCCATGACAGAGTTGAAATCACCCACCACCAGCATCGGGCACTCCTCTCGTGCCAAGATATAATCCATCAATTTACATAACACAGTTGTTGTAAAGGGGGGGTGGAATATATAAAAAAGCAAAAAATTATACTCCTTTGACCCTGCCACTGACAATGAAGAAAGATGTACCGACCCTCTTGATCGATTAGTTGTTCTATTGGGACGTAATCTACCTGTCTGTGAATATAAACACTAATTCCTCGGGAATATGTGGAGTAACGGGAATGATATTCATGAGAGGCCCATCTCCTTCCGCCAAGCGCTGCCACTTTTTCACCCGATAGGTGTGTTTCTAACAAGGCGACTATAGCTGGTAAATGTCTAGAAACTAGGTCAAACACTGCACACCTCTTAATTTTATCCGCGAATCCGCAAATATTCCATGTCAATATTCTTGACATTTTTTTATCTATTTTTTTCCTAGATTTAGGACAGCACTGGGCGGAAGGGAAGGGGCACCCCCAGCGACACACCATCCATATCTCGACGGTTCCCCGCAGAAAAAAGAATTGAACTGTTTCTCTATAAATAACCCGGGGTACAGCATGGAGTATTTTAATTGGGCCAGTCTCTTCTTTACATCTTTGTATTCTCTTATTTTATCTTGCGTAACTTCAGAGAAGTCCAGGTATATCTCTATATTGGCATCATTATATTTCACCGTCTGTATCTCTCGTTTCCACCTGAGGATGTCATCCCAATCTCTTGAGGAAACCATTTTAACTAACAGTGGTCTTGGTGCTGACCCTGGTGGTGGTTTTCTTATTGGGCTGCGGTGTGCTCTCTCCACTATATGTGATGGAGCTGCTTCTACGAATGTTACGTTGTCTAATAGCCATTTTTGAATGAAACCTGTTGGGTTGTCTCTTTCTGCTCCTTCCGGGAAACCCACTAATTTGAGATTACTTCTCCAGGACCTGTCCTCCAGATCTGCCATTTTTTCCTTCAATGCCTTATTATCACTGTTTACTATTTCAATCCTTTTTTTTTATCTGATTGGTATCTTTTTGCAGTTCTGTAGTCAGCATTTCGTACTCTTTTATACGTTGCCTCATTTTATTTAAATCATCTCTAATTACTGAGATATCAGTCTGCACTGCTGCCACCATAGTTGTCAGGGTGCTTAATGATTGATTAGTTGTATTGACTGCCTCCAGTATGCCTGCTAATTTAAGATCAATATTACACATCTGGTTATCTGCTTCTGATGCCCTGTTTTCTCCTGCCCTGTTTAGCAGATTTTCAGAGTGGTCATAGTCCTCCATCTGCATTAGCTGTTTCTGATTGCTTCTCGTCTTGCTTAGTGAGGGTGGAGATTTAAAATATTTATCTAGCTGTGTCATGGTGTTCCGAGCTATACCGCCTTTCGGTGAAGAATTTCCAACCATATTTTTATTTTATTTATTTTTTCTTCCCTCCCTTCTCCCCCCCCCCTCCCCTTTCCTCCTTTCCTCCTGGTGAGAGGTTACTTTCAGACTTTATATTATGCAAGAAGCTTTATATTATACAAAAATACGTAGATCTCTATGTTTCCGTACACGCAAATGTCTTATATATCTTATAATATGACAGGAAAAACAAGGGGTCATACGTTCCTTAATCTCCTGGTGTTCCCGGATCCTAGATAATTTTTCAAAGTGCGATGGTCCGGGTGTCTTCAACGCCCACCTACGTTGTTTAACGGCCGTCGCCTACTCGGCGAGAGGTGAACCAGTACAGCCACCTGAGATATAGAAGATCAGGGGCCAGAAGGACGGTGAAGCGGTGTCTTGTAGCAGAGCAGGACAGTGTCGATGTGGTACCCAAAAAGAGGCTTCACAATTAAATGGCCCCCAGAGCTTCAGGGCAGCTCGGCAGGTAAGGCAACAGACAGCACAGAAGGATAGGAGAAGAGAGGATGCAACCGCTCTCATTGCTCAGAACAGGCAGGGCTTCCAGAGAAAGTTCGGCAGGTGAAGCGGTGGAGAGGGATAGAACATCCGCTCTCAGTCTCGGACAGACTTAACCTCCACGCTCTCAGTTCTGCACAATGACCGGCGTGGAGTCCATCCAGCAGGCTCGGCAGATACAACAGCCACACTGTATAGCGTGGAATTCGTCCAGCAGGCTTGGAGGTACGGCGGCGTCTCAGCAAGAGTTCACCCAGATTAGCAGCATATCGGGGACGGCTTGTAGCACTGCATTAGGGGCTGGAGCTGGAGCCGGCGTTGGGGGCGGGGGGACCGCAGCACGCCCGTAGCTCACATCATGCAGCTCCGCCTTCCCACATTGCCAATTTATTTTTAACAATTTCAAATTTGCTGAAAAACACAATGTGAACTTGAACTACACAATGTATTTGTATCCAGCATAAGATTCAAAGTGGTCATGAATATTTAATAATTGATGCTTATAATAGAACATCATCATATCTATTACTTTACTGTCCATGAAGATATCTCCAGTCCATAAGCACTATTGCGGAAGTCTCAAGGGATGGAATTCACTGTATTGGTCCTCCATGAAATAGTACAAATTCCAGGCTCTCTGCTGCAGCCCCAGCAAAATTAGCTTTCATGAGACAACCCCTTTAACCTGTTGGGGACACAGGGTGTACCTGTACGCCCTTTTGTCCTGGTACTTAAGGCGGGCGGTGATCTGAACTGGGTGCCTGCTGAAATCAATGGGTGCCTGCTGGGTCAATGACAAGGGGGGTCCTGTGACCCCCCCCCCCCGTATCGGTGATCGCTCTGCAAACCGCAGGTCAATTCAGTTAAGTCCATGACCGCGGTGATCAGAAACTTCAAAATGCAATTTTTTTATGTTTAACCCCCCCCCCCGCAGCCCTCTTTGTTATGTGCTGGAGGACGCAGCGTGGGAAGTGCGGGTGGTGCGGCAGTGCGGGCAGTCACCTGACTGCCCTCCTTCTCAAATTCAGGATGGCTAACGGGTTATCAAGCAGAGTGTCAACACATTGCTGACACACTGCTTGAAATGGCTGACATCAACACACAGATCTCAGCCGTTTAACCCCTACCATGCTGCGGTCCGTAGGGACCGATGTATGAAAGAGATTAACAGGAAGGGAGCTCCCTCACTCTCCCATCAGTGGCTGCTGTGCCATTTCAGCCCCCGATTCTTGACGGGATCAAAGGGGGAGTGGGCCCCCCTCCCTCCCCATCACCCGCTGCTCTGTTGTGGCAGCGAGTGATGGTTACCATGGCAACCGGACGCCTTCACAGGCTTCCGGCTGTACATGGTGCTGATCAGACTTCTGCTAAAGTCTGATCAGACTTTGTAAAGTAAAAATACAGTACAGTACACTATATAGTGTACTGTATTATACAGACATCAGACCCACTGTATCTTCAACAAGCAAGTGGGTCTGGGTAAAAAAAAAGTGGAAAAAAAAAATAAAAAAAAACATTTATCACTGATTAAAAAAAATATATATAAAAAAATTCCCTACACATGTTTGATATCACCGCGTCAGAAACGACCTGATCTATAAAACGGTCATGTTACTTTCCCTGCACAGAGAACGCCATTAAAAAAATTAAATAAAAACTGATGAAATTGAGATTTTGCCCACCTTACTTCCCAAAAAAGTAAATAAAAGTGATCAAAAGAGTCGTATGTATGCCAAAATAGTACCAATCAAACCGTCACCTCATCCCTCAAAAAATGAGCCCCTACATGAGACAATGGCCCAAAAAATAAAAAAATAAACTATGGCTCTCAGACTAAAAAAATATTGTTTTGTTTCAAAAATGCTTTTTTATGTTAAACACAAAAAAAAAAGAAAAGTAGACATATTATGTATCGCCGCGTCCATCAGAACCTGCTCTATAAAAATACCACATGAGCTAAACCTTGAGGTGAACACAGTAAAAATAAATAAATAAATAAATAAAAACGTTGTCAGAAAAGCAATTTTTTGTCACCTTACATCACAAAAAGTCTAATAGCAAGTGATAAAAAGTCATAAACCCCCCAAAATAGTGCCAATCTAACCGTCATCTCATCCCACAAAAATTATACTTTACCTAAGACTCGCCCAAAAACTGAAAAAACTATGACTCTCAGACTATGGAGACACTAAAACATAATTTCTTTTTTGTTTCAAAAATGATATTTTGTAAAACTTAAAAAAATAAAAGAAAGTATACATATTAGGTATTGCCACATCCGTAACGACCGGCTCTATAAAAATATCATATGACATAACCCCTCAGGTGAACACTGTCAACAAAAATTAAATAAAAAATGTGCTAAAAAAACATTTGTTTTGTCACCTTACGTCACTAAAAGTGCAATACCAAGCGATCAAAAAGGCGTATGCCCCCAGTCACCACATTCCTCAAAAAAGATATCCTACATAAGACAATTGCTCAAAAATTTAAAAAAACTATGGCTCTCAGACTATGGAGACACAAAATTATTATTTTTTTGTTTCTAAAAAGATATTTTTGTGTAAAACCTAAATGAATAAAAAAGTATACATGTTAGGTATTGCCACATCCGTAAGAACCTACTCTATAAAAATAACACATGACCTAACCCCTCATGTGAACACCATAAAAATAAATTAAAAAAACTGTCAAAAAAGCTAATTTCTTGTTACCTTACATCACAAAAAGTGTTATAGCAAGTGATCAAAAAGTCATATGCACCCCAAAATAGTGCCAATCTAACCATCATCATATCCTGCAAAAATGATACCCAACCTGAGACAATCAGGCTCTCAGACTATGGAGACACTAAAACATGATTTTTTTTTTTGTTTAAAAAAAGATATTATTGTGTAAAACTTAAATAAATAAAAAAAGTACACATATTAGGTATCGCCACATCCGTAAGAACTTTCTCTATAAAAATAGCACTTGATCTAACCTGTCAGATGACGTTGTAAATAATAAAAAATAAAAATGATGACAAAACAGCAATTTTTTGGCAAATTTTCCATTTTAATCCATTTTTCCCCGTAACAAAGCAAGGGTTAACAGCCAAACAAAACTCAATATTTATTGCCCTGAGTCTGTAGTTTACAGAAAAGCCCCATATGTGGTCGCAAACTGTTGTATGGCCACACAGCAGAGCACAGAAGGAAAGGAACGCCATATGGTTTATGGAAGGCAGTTTTTGCTGGACTGGTTTTGTCACATTATGTCACATTTAAAGCCCCCCCTGATGCACCCCTAGAGTGAAACCTCCAAAAAGTGACCCCATTTAAGAAACTACACCGCTCAAGGTATTCAAAACTGATTTTACAACCTTTGTTAACCCTTTAAGTCTTCCACAAGAGTTAATGGCAAATGGAGATAAAAGTTCAGAATTTCTATTTTTTTACTTTGCATCACAAAAAGTGTAATATAGAGCAACCAAAAATCATATGTACCCTAAAATAAACCAACAAAACTGCCATCTTATCCCGTAGTTTCCAAAATGGGGTCACTTTTTTGGAGTTTCTACTCTAGCGGTGCATCAGGAGGCTTCAAATGGGACATGGTGTCTTCAAATCAATCCAGCAAAATCTGCCTCCCAGAAACCATATGGTATTCCTTTCCTTCTGCGCCCTGCCATGTGCCCGTATAGTAGTTTACAACCACATATGGAGTGTTTCTATAAACTACAGAATCAGGGCAATAAATATATTGTTTTGTTTGGCTGTTAACCCTTGCATTTTTACTGGAAAAAATGGATTAAAATGGAAAATTTGCCCAAAATGTGAAATTCTGAAATTTTATCTCCATTAATTCTTGTGGAACACCTAACGAGTTAACAAAGTTTGTAAAATCAGTTTTGAATACCTTAAGGGGTGTAGGTTCCAATATAGGGTAATTTTTGGGTGTTTCTATTATGTTAGGCTCCTTTCACACCTGCGTCCCCCATTGACTTTCAATGTAAAGTCTGAACGGATCCGCTCAGGCTACTTTCAGACTTAGAAAATGTTTCTAAGTTATAATGCAGACGGATCCGTTCTGAACGGAGCCACCGTCTGCATTAATATGAGCGGATCCGTTCAGAACGGATCCGATCAAACGCAGGTGTGAAAGTAGCCTAAGCCTCGAAGTGACTTCAGACCTGAACTGGCACTTAAAGTGGGTTTTGGAAAATGTCTGAAAAATGGAAAAGATTTGCTTCTAAACTTCTAAGCCTTGTAAAGTCCCCCAAAAATAAAATGACATTCCCAAAATGATCCAAACATGAAGTAGAGATATGGGGAATGTAAATTAATAACTATTTTTGGAGATATTACTATGTATTATAGAAGTAGAAAAATTCAAACTTGGAAATTTGCTAATTTTTCCAAATTTTTTGTCAATTTGGTATTTTGTATGAATAAAAATGAATATTTTTTTACTCTATTTTACCAGTGTAGTACAATATGTGATGAAAAAAACATTCTAAGAATGGCCTGGATAAGGACAAGCGTTTTAAAGTTATTCACACATAAAGTGACACTGGTCACATTTGCAAAAAATGACCCCGGTCGTTAAGGGGTTAACGTCTTCAGGACAATTGACGTACCGGTACGGCATGTTGTCCTGGTACTTAAGGACACATAACTTACCGGTACGTCATGTGTATTTCCGATCACCGCCGCCCAGTGGGCGGTGATCGAGACCCGGTGCCTGAATAAATCATTGAGAAGGCACCTCGGCTAAATGTGACCCCCTCCCCCCCGGGTCGGCAATCTCCGCAAACTGCAGGGACTAAAATGCAGGACAAACCGCAGGGGCAAAAGAATAAAGTGAAAAAAAAGTTGGAAAAAAATGTTTTCCCCCAAAAAAATGTAGTTTCAAGTAAAAATAAACAAAAACTTCATTTTCCCCATATAAAGTTAAAAAAATTGGTAAAAAAATAGGTAAAAAAATAGGGGGGAAGTATACATACTAGGTATCACTGCATCTGTATCGACCAGCTCTATAAACATATCACATGACCTAATTCCTCAGATGAACACAGTAAAAATAAAAAAATAAAAACTGTGCTAAATAAGCCATTTTTTGTCACCTTACATCACAAAAAGTACGACAGCAAGCAATCAAAAAGGCGTTTGTCCACCAAAATAGTACCAATCTAACCGTCACCTCATCCCGCAAAAAATGAGCCCCTACCTGAGACAATCGCCCAAAAAATAAAAAAAATATAGCTCAGAATATGGAGACACTAAAACATCTTTTTTTTTTGTTTTAAAAAAAGCTGTCATGTAAAGCTTACATAAATAAAAATTATACATGTTAGGTATCGCCGCATCCGTATCGACCGGGTCTATAAAATTATCACATGACCTAACCCTCAGGTGAACACCATCAAAAATTTTTTATAAAAACTTTGATAAATAATTTTTTTTCACCTTACATCACAAAGTGTAATAGCAAGCGATCAAAAAGTCATATGCACCCCAAAATAGTGCCAATCAAACCGTCATCTCATCCCGCAAAGAATTAGACCCTAACTAAGATTATCGATCAAAAAATGATAAAACTATGGCTTTCAGAATATGGAGACACTAAAACATGATTTTCTTTTGTTTCAAAAATGATATTATTGTGAAAAACTTACATACATAAAAAAAAGTATACATATTAGGTATCGCCACGTCTGTATCGACCGGCTCTATAAAAATATCACATGACTTAACCCCTCAAATGAACATTGTAAAATATGTAAAATAAAAACTGTGCTAAATAAACAATTTTTTGTCACCTTACATCACAAAAAGTGCAATAGCAAGCGATCAATTGCGGACAAGAATAGGATATGTTCTATAGGCTCTACAAAAAACACAGTGCTCGCCCGATCAGGCCTGATCTTGTGCGTACACTTGTGTTCAGTCCGCCCCACCCAGTGACAGAAATAAAAAAAATTCTGATCACTGCAAAAACACCGTAAAATCGCTGTGGTGCTATAAAAAGATCACTTTTGAGGGGCATGGTGAGTTCATAGAAGATTTTTTTTTTTTGGGGCACAAGTTAGCGGAAATTGATTTATTTATTTTTTCTTACAAAGTCTCATTTTTCACTAAATTGTAACAAAAAATAAAATCTCACATGAACTTGCCATACCCCTCACGGAATCCAAATGCGTAAATTTTTTTAGACATTTATATTCCAGACTTCTTCTCACGCTTTAGGGCCCCTAAAATGCCTGGGCAGTATAAATAACCCCACATGTGACCCCATTTTGGAAAGAAGACACCCCAAGGTATTCGCTGAGGGGCATATTGAGTCCATGAAAGATTGAACTTTTTGTCACAAGTTAGCGGAAAGGGAGACTTTGTGAGAGAAAAAAATAATATCTATTTCCGCTAACTTGTGCCCAAAAAAAAAACTTCTATGAACTCGCAATTCCCCTTACGGAATACCTTGGGGTGTCTTCTTTCCAAAATGGGGTCACTTGTGGGGTATTTATACTGCCCTGGCATTTTAGGGGACCTAAAGCGTGAGAAATCTGGAATCCAAATGTCAAAAAATGCCCTCCTAAAAGGAATTTGGGCCCCTTTGCGCACCTAGGCTGCAAAAAAATTAGTTTTGGGGTGTCTTTTTACATATAGCCATGCTGGGTGAGAGAAATATCTCTCTAAAAGTCAGCTTTTCCCATTTATTTATACAAAGTTGTAATTATAGAGAGATATTTCTCTCACCCAGCATGGGTATATGTAAAAAGACACCCCAAAACACATTGCCCAACTTCTCCTGAGTACGGCAATACCACATGTGTGACACTTTTTTGCAGCCTAGGTGGGCAAAGGGGCCCAAATTCTAAAGAGCCCCTTTAGGATTTCACAAGACATTTTTTTACACATTTGAATTTCAAACTACTTCTCACGCATTAGGGCCCCTAAAATGCCAGGGCAGTATAACTACCCCACAAGTGACCCCATTTCGGAAGGAAGATACCCTTTGCACAAGTGACCCCATTTTGGAAAGAAGACACCCCAAGGTATTTCGTGATGGGCATAGTGAGTTCATGGAAATTTTCATTTTTTTGTCACAAGTTAGTGGAATATGAGACTTTAAGTAAAATTCTATGAACTCACTATGCCCATTAGTGTATACCTTAGGGTGTCTACTTTCCGAAATGGGGTAATTTGTGGGGTTTTTATACTGTCCTGGCATTGTAGAACCTCAGGAAACATGACAGGTGCTCAGAAAGTCAGAGCTGCTTCAAAATGCGGAAATTTAAATTTTTGTACCATAGTTTGTAAACGCTATAACTTTTACCCAAACCAATAAATATACACTTATTGCAATTTTTTTTTATCAGACATGTAGAACAATACATTTAAAGAAAAATGTATATAGAAATGTAGTTTTTTTAAAAAATTTTACAACTGAAAGTGAAAAATGTCATTTTTTTTGCAAAAATTTCGGTAAATTTTGATTAATAACAAAAAAAGTTAAAATGTCAGCAGCAATAAAATACCACCAAAGAAAGCTCTATTAGTGAGAAGAAAAGGAGGTAAAATTTATTTGGGTGGTAAGTTGTATGACCGAGCAATAAACCATGAAAGTAGTGTAGTGCAGAATTGTAAAAAGTGGTCTGGTCATTAAGGGTGTTTAAGCTAGGGGAGCTGAGGTGGTTAAAGCCGCCACTTAATTTACCATGTTTTGTATTGGAAAATAAGAAAAAAAGTTATTTGTAAAATGGAAAAATAAAACACAATTCTGCCAAAGTTTTGGGGGTTTTTGACATCACAGCCTTTACTGTGCACTAAAATGACATGATGTGCTTATTCTGCGGCTCAATACAATTGCGGTGATACCAAACTTTTATAATTTTTAACTTGTTTAATTAGTTGCAACGCCACATTCAGCCAGCCATAACTATTTTATATTTTGGTCTACATTGCTATGAGGGTTTGTTTCTTGTGTAACGAACTGTAGATTTTGTTGGTATAATTTTTGTGGCATGTATGACTTTTTGATCACTGTTAATCATTTTTTGTGGGGGGGGGGGCAAGATGACAAAAAAATGGCTAATTGTGTGTTTTTTTATTTTTTTTATATTTCAGACATTTTTGGATATGTCATTATTACCCAATATGTCAATTTTTTTTTATTTTTATATATTTTTATATGCAAAATTGGGAAAGGAAGGGGAGTTAAGCTTTTAATATTTTTATTTTTTACTTTTTATTTATGAACTATTAGCCCCCTTAGGGGACTAGAACCTTTCGATCAATTAGAGTGAATAGGATTACTTAGGATTTTTTCACTGTCCCTGCTGCGCTGTGCCTCGTGCACACAGCAGCAACGAGCTCACCATGGCATCCATGGAAGGCTTCAGCAGCATCCAGGCTGCAATGGCATCCTTCTGCCTAACTCCACAGATGCTGCAATCGGCGTTGATTGCGGTATCTGAGGGGTTAAATGATGGGGTTCAGCAGGATCGTTATTTCCCATCATTGTGACTGGGTTCTAACAGTATGATACAGCCAGCACCCACCACAAACGGAACATACTCATTGCAGCAACCCGTTCCATACACATTTCCACCATTATGCGTTAAGAGGTTAAATAATTGTGTGTTATATGTCTTGTTATTGATTTCCTATCATTTTATTTTAAACTAGCAGAATATATAAATTAAGTAAACATTCATCAGGAAATACACGTCATTGTACAATTTAGTGCGTTTTTTCCCACGTTCTATTTAAGGGTTTTGAGTTATGTCGATAAACTAAAGCCCAACCTGATACACATTACATTTTCCCAGAACAAGTTCAAAAAGGTTTCATAAAGTACAGTTTGGTTTTGTCCTATGAGTTGAACATCAGGGAATGTTGAAGCATGCCAATATGCACTGTTTTATGCACAAGCAAAGTGAAGTGTTTGTCACACGCCTCCACTGAAAATAAACTGAAGTGAAGGCCATCACAACACATTACAAATCCTCCAAATAGAAGGTAACACACGTCCTGCACATGAGAAATTTAGTTCCACAGTTCCAACAGACCAAACAGTGTCACACCTGACAATTTCTACTGTCGCCTGCTCCAGCTGTACTACATAATGGCGATACTTGTTACCACTGAACAGTCACTGTCCTGATGTAAATAGATCAGCTAATCTTTTTTGTATTATTTTTCATTAATATTATATTCTAGTTGCTTCATGTATGGTAGCATTTTGCAAAATGCAGAAGGTCTACACATACTGTATTTGAAGACCAACATCCAAGAGCGGACCGGGAGCTTAAAGTGTCCCCATATTGTAGGTGGGTCTAATTTGACAGAAAGCAAGGTAATGCAGGATGGGCAAAATAGTACCTAGTGTTGAGCGTGAATATTCTAACCTTATTATGCTATCATCCATACCTATTTTTTTATAGTTATTATTTTACCTATCATTAATTAACTTTTATTATAATTATTTTTTTACCTAACATTAATAATAATAATTTTTAAAATAAATCATTACCTATACAGTCTCTTATGTTGCGATTTTCCCATACTCCTCTACCTGGGACTGCACATACTTGGTCTTTATGTATTACATTGCTAATTACTTTTTTTAATCTGGATCACAAGCTCTAACTTTGTAATCCGTATTTAGGAGTGTGATTGGTCTCCAATTTTCTAATTGTGATTTGTCACCTCTTTTGTATAGTAATGTCATGATACCTTTCCTCCAAGATTCTGGCAACACTTCAGTATTTAAAGCTTCCTTAAGAGATAGCTATCAGGTCCTTTCAATACATTCCAGAAAGTTAAGTAAAATTCTACTGTGAGTCCATCAGACCCTGGCGTTTTGTTTTTTCTGAAACCTTTAAAGGGAGTCTGTCACCAGATTGTGACCTTATAGACCGCTTACATAGCGCTCTAGCATAGCAGTCTATGATTCTAATGGTACCTTTGATGTGTGCTCCTGAAGTTCCCCCAAGGCAAAAACGGACTTTTATTCAAGGGATCGCAAGTGCCCAGGGCGGGGTTCACCTTGTTGGAGCCCAGGCTGTTCTGCCTCTTTTCGCCATATCCCCGCCCAGCCTCTTCCTCTGCCCGCCCCGCTCTTCCTTTGCGTCCTCCTTCTCTGCAGCCGAATCCCGCGCCTGCGCTATCCATTGCTTGGCCGGGGCATGCGCACTGCGATGCCCATTGTGGGTGTATCTGGTCCGCCTCCTCGCCGCTGTTTCTCGCCGTTGGCCGGCGCATGCGTAGTAGCTACTGCGATGCCGTGCCCACAATGGGCATCGCAGTGCGCATGCCCCGGTCAAGCAATGGATAGCGCAGGCGCGGGATCCGGCTGCAGAGAAAGAGGATGCAAAGGAAAAGCGGGGCGGGCAGAGGAAGAGGCTGGGGCGGGGATATGGTGAAAAGAGGCAGAACAGCCTGGGCTCCAACAAGGTGAACCCCGCCCTGGGCACTTGCGATCCCTTGAATAAAAGTCCGTTTTTGCCTTGGGGGAACTTCAGAAGCACACATCAAAGGTACCATTAGAATCATAGACTGCTATGCTAGAGCGCTATGTAAGCGGTCTATAAGGTCACAATCTGGTGACAGACTCCCTTTAAAGACAGCATGCAATTCTTCTGCAGAGCATTTCTTGCTCCTCTTTCTTCAGCTTGTTTTCTAAAGTGTTTAAGGCATCTTCAACAAAGACTTCATCTATTTGTTTTTTATTAAACAGCTCTTGATAGAGTTGTTTGATTTTTTTTTAAACATTTCTTCTTTCTTTGTTTCACCACCGATATTTGATATTACTGTTTTTTGCCAAGTTGTTTTTTTGAAGAATCTTCTATATTGTTCACCAGTTTCAAGCTGCTTTACTTTGGTATTAAATATTATTTATCTGCCTTTCTGGTAAATTGCCTTTTTAATTTCTCCTTTTGTTTTCTCTATCGGGTCTGAGACATTGATGCCTCCATTTCTCAGCTTCAGGTAAGTCTGTAGTTTGGTAGTTTTTTGAACCACAGTTTTTTCTCTTTTGCTTTTTTTAATTCCAATTTTGAGGAAGAATTCTATAGTTTTTTTTTGTTTGTTTGTTTTTACATATTCCCACCATAGCAATATTGACATGAACTTTTTTTCTTGTATGGTAGTTTTGAACGAATACCTTATTTACATCTTTACATCATTCAAAAGATCCATATTTAGCCTCCATTCGCCTTTTCTTTTTCCACCTTCGGACATGCAAATAGTGTTTCAGCTGAAAAACAAGGCAGATTCTGCTAATTTGCATGTCTTTACCATATGCCAAAGTGTATGCAAATGAGTTTAAATGACAAAACACCATAGAAAGGTTATAGAATATTTTGTTAGAAATTAGACAATAAGAAAATGGAAAGTTTTTATGCAGCCCTCCTAAGCAGTGAGAGGAGAGTTAGCTGGAATCCCCTAAAAAATTTACAATTTTTGTCACCCTAATGATAATGATCTAGGGGCGCAGTTCCCCCAAGCCATCCAACTCAAGTCAAACACCTTTGAGGCTTTCTCCTTTTGGATAGGGAGCTGGCTTGGCCTGGCTGATCGCTCCTTAGCCTTTTGCCTGAGATTTCTGGCTTGACCAGAATTGGGCAAGGGGTTGTCAAAGCTTCATAGCGACGGCTTGGAAGGTGATTACCCATCTGAAGGATAGCAGTATATATGCCAAATGTCCATTTTGCAAACCAAGGCAAAATGAGGAACCAAAATTCTGTGCAGATTGAAATCTCAAAAGAAGAAAAAAGAAAGGTGAGCTATTTTTCTTTGTGAACGACATTCTACTAAAGACTTTGAAAATGAAGAAGGGAAGACTTAATTTTGTTTTACTCTACTCAATGGCGGAAATTACACTAATTGTACACATGTACAATCCCTTTGTTTCCATATGTGACATTGAGTTTTTATTTCTTTCGAGATATTGTTTAACTTTGAAATCTGTCCGGAAGCTTATGAATAAAGCAGACATAAGGACCGGAAAGTACAAATTTTTTGTCACCATCAGGGAGGACCCTGGAGGAATTAAAGGATTAAAGGGATTCTGTCACCTCCCCTAACCCAAAAAACAATTTTAAAGCAGCCATGAAGCACAGCTTACCTTGATTAGGCTGTGCTCTTTGATATTGTAATCCGACCAGCAGTTTCTTCAAAATACGACTTTTATTGATATGTAAATGAGTCCTGAAGGTGCCCAGAGGGGCGTTTTGTTCATCTTAGAGAGCCCAGTACCGCCCCTCTTACAGTGCCCAGCCCGCCTTCCTTGCACTGTCTAACCGCCCCCAGCCTGCCACAGCCTCTCCTCCCTCTCCTCCCCCTCCCTCACGCCGAACGAACTTTCGCACAGGCGCAGTACCCACTGAGGGCTGCGCCTGTGCGATCAGCAGGAGACTGAGGGCAGGAGCTTCATCCTCGTCACTGGGCATGCGCCGAGCCCAGTGACGTCCGATGCTCGCTCTTCCCTGCTGACTGAGGGAAGAGCGAGCATCGGACGTCACTGGGCTCGGTGCATGCCCAGTGACGAGGATGAAGCTCCTGCCCTCAGTCTCCTGCTGATCGCACAGGCGCAGCCCTCAGTGGGTACTGCGCCTGTGCGAAAGTTCGTTCGGCGTGAGGGAGGGGGAGGAGAGGCTGTGGCAGGCTGGGGGCGGATAGACAGTGCAAGGAAGGCGGGCTGGGCACTGTAAGAGGGGCGGTACTGGGCTCTCTAAGATGAACAAAACACCCCTCTGGGCACCTTCAGGACTCATTTACATATCAATAAAAGTCGTTTTTTGAAGAAACTGCTGGACGGATTACAATATCAAAGAGCACAGCCTAATCAAGGTAAGCTGTGCTTCATGGCTGCTTTAAAATCGTTTTTTGGGTTAGGGGAGGTGACAGAATCCTCTTAAATCACCTCCCATCATGCTTTACAATTAAAAGAGACAGAGGGTACATTTATTATCCAGGGATGCTGAAATTTTGTCGAAAGTGTCATCAATTTGGAAGCAGGAGTGAAGGGAACGATAGCAGGCGACGAAGCCATGGACCTACAGACAAAAGAAACAAAAAGAAAAGTGAGTGGTCATGAAGAACTCAAAAGAGCATCCTGTCAAAGTGCAGATGAGAGCGACAGCTGCTTAAGACCAAGCGTGACCTCATCGGAACCTTTGCACATACTTCAGTTTGAGAGCTTAGCATCACCAGAACCATTAGTTCCATTTATGTCAAGTAGTTCATCTGATGAAATAACCTGATGCACAATGCTTTCCTACAAATTCATCTAAAAAAATGTAAAAATTTCGAGAGTTCAACAAAGAGAGCTGCTTTTGTGTGCAAAGAGACTTTCTGTAATTTGAAGTTTTTTCTTAATGGACAATGTCTGATATGCTAAAAAATCTCCTCCCTTAACGTAAGGAGTATTAAGGGAGCATCTAAGAGAGCTGCTGTTTTGGCTCATCTACAGACAGTGAACTGCAACATCAGCTTTTTACAAGAATGTGGAATAGAATACTCCCCAAACTACGCAGACCTAGGGGAAAGTTGGACACAGGGTCTGGAGACAACAATAACAAAAAGCTACTGGAATTGAAATACTATTCAAATGAAATAGATGCCAAATCATTTCATACATACAATTGATTCCAAAATAGCTTTATTAGGCTACTTTCACACTTGCGTTCAGAGCGGATCCGTCTGAGACGGATCCGCTCATATAATGCAGACGGTGGATCCGTTCAGAACGGATCCGTCTGCATTATATTGTAGCCTCAGTGTCAAAGTAGCCTCAGACGGATCCGTCCAGACTTTACATTGAAAGTCAATGGGGGACGGATCCGTTTGATAATTGAGCCATAGTGTGTCATCTTCAAACGGATCCGTCTCCATTGACTTACATTGTAAGTCTGGACGGATCCGTTTGCCTCCGCACGGCCAGGCGGACACCTGAACGCTGCAAGCAGCGTTCAGGTGTCCGCCTGCTGAGCGGAGCGGAGGCTGAACGCTGCCAGACTGATGCATTCTGAGCAAATCCGCATCCACATCCACTCAGAATGCATTAGGGCTGGACGGAAGCGTTCAGGGCCGCTTGTGAGAGCCTTTGAACGGAACTCACAAGCGGAGCCCTGAACGCTAGTGTGAAAGTAGCCTTAGTAAATATCAATTTTAGTGGCAGAGAAATCAAATTACTAAATATATATGCTTCACCTGAACTTCATGAAAGGGCTGAGATGCTAGAGGACATACAATCTTTCTTCGCTGGTCAGTCACCAGTGATTATGGCCAGAGACTATAATTGTGCCCTGAAAGAGGAAGACAGAACTGGTGAGCAAGTAAGAAGGGACAAAACAATGGAGCAACTTAAAAATATGATTTTGGACTTTAATTAATTTACATTTGGAGTAATGTAAAGGACAATGACCCAGGATACACATGGAGTAACTCTTTAGTTCAATCAAGACTGGATTATTTCTTCATTTAAAAAGTCCTGAAGCCTGTGACGATGTCCCTGAAGGGTAATATCTTTTCTAGTCATAAGTTGCTTCTAGCGCAAAGTCAAGTAACTGAAAGTGGAAAAGGCAAAGTCCACAACTGCATTTGCGCATCCGCACTTCCGCATCAAAGTTTCAGTTTCCACAAAAAAATAGAACGTCCTAATCTTGTCCGCAATTGCAGACAAGATTAGGCATTTTCTATTATAGTGCCGGCGATGTGCGATCTGCAAATTGCGGAATGCAGTTGTGTGCGGTTCTGCTGCGATACTGCAGGTATATAGAGGGACAAGCGTTATTGGAACAAATTTCTACTGGTGTGCTATACCAGTCACCCCCCCCCCCCCCCCAAAAAAAAAAACTGAAGCAGGGTGTTATATACCAATATACTTAGTTTATAGTGCATTTGGGTACTGTATAGTGCATTTGCGCATGTGCATACGCAAAAATTATATTGCTGATATTTTGTGAATTATGAATGGAGATCACAAATCCGAATAATACATCTGGTATGTCACTGTCCATGTTGTGGGACTATTTGTGCACTTCTAGTAATTATTTCCTAGCTGCAAATGTGAGCTGAAGGTTTTTCAGGTTCGCCTGCTATTAAAATGAATGGGACCCTCCGCGAACTTGCAGTTGGCAAACATTTGTTTGCGCAATCGCATTCGCAAACCATCCCGGCAGATGTTCGTCCATCACTAATTCTTGATGTTTGACCTACACCGATCTAATATTGATGACCTATCCTGAGGTCATAGGTCATCAATATAAATTTCCTGATAACCCCTTTAATTGAATTAGAAAGAAAGAGATATTTGCAGCACAAACAACTGATATTTATATGAAGAAGCTCTGCAACATTACTGTGCATGAGAGTCTAAGATCACTGAAGTTTTTTCTACTGAAAGTATGCCTTCACTTTTTTGACCATGAATGGTCAGAGCGTTGAGCCGAAATGCCCCAACCATTTAAAGCTGATCCTTTAGTTAATTCCATGGCAATACAGTAACTTATTAATTTATAGATTTTATAATCTTATTTTTGCACCAGAGAAATGTTGCTATGCTTTTAACTATGGAGTAAGAAGGTTGTAATAAGCAAAGGAGCTCTAAATGCATCATGGAATCTCTTCTCTGTAACAGTGACAAACTGGAGTTTTAATAGTTAGTGTCCCCGCAAAGAGAAACAACATATCAGGGAAGGCCATCCAAAGGTTATTACACTGCCATGTGTATAGGCAGCACCTTTATTGAAGCTAATATTATTTATCACCCAATAATGTACTATCTACTGCTGGCTGTAAAGATGGTTGCTCTTTAGTTTTAAAACTCTTGGTGACCATTTGTTTTTATTATTACATACTTTGACATTGTACTGAGCGTTAATAAGAAGCCAATATCAGAACCTATGGGACTGTTACTATCTTAACCGCTGTAGTAAATTACAACAGAACCACTTTGAACAAGAAATATCCTTTGGGCTGAGCAAGAAAAAGTACATACTTAGACAAGCAATAAATGAAAAGTGCCTAATAAGATAAAGAATAACTGGGGGTAAGGCTATAAATTCAGAAACAGTTCTATAGTTATTAGATTCAAGTAGCAATATAGACATATTCTCACTGTGTGGGAGATAAGTAATTGCATAGCTGATATCCAGGGACTAGCTATGTTTCTAAAAATATGCATGGGTGAAGCTAAACCTAGAAAATATATGTAGGTTGCCCACGATGCAGTCATTCTTGCACGGTCAGGCTATTTTCCCCATTTGGAAAAAATAAAAATAAAATCCTGATTGATAAATGACTTATCCATCAGCAGAATAATGAAAGATAAAAAAATTATACTGTACATTTTTTGTATTTTTTTTTTTAGAAAATCCAATTTGTAAATGCATCGACCGGGCCGCAGGGGTGCACGTGAGTGTGGGTGGCCGGATGAGTGCAGTAGTAGTTCTCAGTTTTTGCAGAGCTCCCTAGGCCGGCATGCAGTTACAGGAAGGACACATTGGTCATTTCCTTCAGTGTACCTTCTGGTTCTGGGGTTCTCTTGCCCCATGGTAGTTGAGGTTCCTGTATTAGGGTGCAAGGAAGAAGTTGCTGGTTTGTGTGCGATTGCACACAGTAGGGTATTTGTTTGGCGCACATAAGGAACTTCTTCCTTCACAGTCCCTAGGAGTCCCTGGCAACTCCACCTAAGGGACCGAACGGGTATTGGCAGCACCGACCTTTCCAAAATAACCAACGCCCCCCTATTTCTCCACGTGTACCTACCTTCACGGACGTTGAGCTCCAACCAGCACAACACCAAAAGGTGAGCACACTTCGACCATTACGCAGAACAACACAACCGCTACCCACCACCCTATGAGCGCCTCTCCCCTTTCTTTTCTCTCTCGCCAAACTGCTGTATTAGGGTGCAAGGCAGGGTCCCTGTATTTGCGATGCCATCCCAGCACCTTGCGGTGCAAATGTAGTATAGTATAATGATGAGAGTGGTGTTGGTATACAAAATCCACAGTACTTTACTAAAGCTAGTCAGCAAGGGATCTACACAATCGCTATTCACATAAAATGCAGTCTTTAGAGTCGATTCAAGTAATTCCCCAAAGGTAGAATATGGAAAATAGTGGCTAGTAGACCTGTGGTGGGCTTCAGACGAAGCAGAACCATAGGGAGCATGATCACACAGAGCCAGTTTAAATGTAATGTGAACAAGAATTGGCTTGAACGCTGTGTCCCTGAAGGCAATTTCAGGTGTGGACACTGCTCCATGTGTGAACAGATGCGGAGAGGTGCACATTTAAAAATTGGAGCTATAAAACACAGAGTGAGGGACTTCATTAATTGTAGGTCCACCTTTGTAGTTTATGCCCTTTTCTGCCCTTGCGGCCAATTTTATATTGGAAAAACTTTCAGACCCCTTTTCGTTCGTTTCAGAGAGCACAAGTATAGCCTTAAAACAGAAATTGGAGCCACTAGATTAATCCAACATATGAAAGAATCGCACCAAAACCGCGAGGACCTCCTACAGATTGCAGGTCTAGAGATAGTGAAATTACCGCCTCGCGGCGGAGACAGAAAAAATCTTCTCCTACAGAGAGAAGCATTATGGATCATCAAGACAGAAGCGATGGGACCATTAGGTTTTAATGATAGGAATGATTTATTTGTTTTTGTTTGACAAACTGTGATTTTTTGGTGTGATAGAGTATTGAATGAGTTAACACTGTGTTCCTCTATGTGATTCAGTGGGGGGAGTGGCCTGACCTGACCTTTATAGGTCGGTCACTCACCTCCACAGCATGAAAGGCATGATGAAGCGCTCTTAGCGTGAAACAGCTGTAGCCGTACCTCCATTTGACTTATGTGCACAGACCTGCCTGTACCCTATTTTATAGAAGCCTAATAAACTGGACGTTTTATCTTGGAATTGGTGAGTGCCGCTGTCTCCTTCTCATCTCTCTCCTGAATAGAATATGGAGACTAGCTTCTCTCTCAATCATACTGGTCAGTCTCTCCTTTTCCTGGCCTAAAGGGATGCACTTTCTCTATCAGCAGGTATATAAAAGTATATGATATCCACAGCAATACAGTCTCTGGTCAGGGGGCCCTCCTGTCCTTTGGTTATAGTGGGCAGTTTATAGCTTATAGTGTTTCCACTAGATGTAGAGAAGGCTGTAGCAAGATGAGTGGTGATGTGCTGAGAACACGTCTGCTGATGGAAGGTTCTGCCTTTACTTAGGGCTAATTCAGACAAGCGTAAGGGCTCCAGGCCTGTATTGCTGACATAAAACAGCAGGTGCACGGATTCACTGGCTGTATGCACTCTGTGCTGCAGATGCATACCCATTGACTTGAATGGGTCCACAATCTGCAATACGATACAGCAAAAGATAGGACATATCCTATCTATTGCGGAGTAGAGGCATGGATGGGAAGCCAACGGAAATACTTCAATGTGCTTCTGGGCCCGTGATTCTGCACCTCAAAAGCTGGAACATGTCCTATCTTTTGCTATATTTCGTGGAACACAGACCCATTCAAGTCAATGGGCCCAGGGCCGCAGTGCAATACGGGATTAACACGGCTAGTGCCTGTGCATTGCAGATCTCTATTTGTGGTCCGGAACACTGACATTGAGCCCTTACATTTGTGTGAATAAACCTTCACACTGTGGACGGACTAGGCATAAGCATAAGGGGACCTTACATCATGTAAACATGTAATTTTTGACAATTTTTTGTGGTCAGTACAAACTATTTGCACTGCTATTAAATAATATAAGAAGGAATACACTTTTTATCAGTCCCCTCTGACTCCCATTTCAAAGATTTCTTGGTTTGTTGATGGCCTCTGTTCAACCAGCTTCAGCAATACCATGTCAACCTGATATGTGACCACTACATCCAGTCACTGACCACATTTTTAACCTACAATGATATGTCCACACAAGACGTTTGCTGGCACTGTGGCACATGGGATGAAGTAGGCCTGGCTATGTCAAAAACATATAGAGTATGGCAAGATATTTTGTTCTGTTTTGTAAAAAAATAAAAATCTTTGTCTAACTTAATTTACCCACTGACCTAACATCTCAGATGTACGGCACCTCTGGTCTAGTCTTGAATGCACACAATCAAAGGTCTGGAGAAGGCCTGAGTATCACCAAGAAATTAACAAAGGAGTGTAATGCAAGACAGGTTATTTATTTTCTGCCAGAGTTGCTATCAGGAATTTATCTGCCCAGAGCTTGTTCCCACAGACAAGCTCGGACTGGCCCACAGGGGTACAGGGGAATCCCCCGGTGGGCCCCTGAGCAAGGTGGGCCCCTAGTCTCCAAACCCCTGCACAAGTGGCACATAACACATTAGGTTTTCTGCACTACATACGTATATTCAAGTAACAGCACCTAAACCAGCCTATGTTCATATAAAAAACTTGTCAGATTATTTATAATATTTGAATGTATCCATACGGTGGGCCCCAAAATAAATCTTACTGGTGGGCCCTAGGTACCCCAGTCCTACACTGCCCACAGACCTCACCATTAGGGAGACACAAGTTGGAAGAGGCTCTATGTGTGATTATGGGGAGGGTGGAGTCCACGGGATGGCAGGACTCTTTGCAGGGACAGGTGCACAAAAGGTGCTGTTTTGGATCTGGTCAAACTGCCAGTTCGGTTGATGTACTGCTCCAAATCAATGTTAAATGAAAATGTGCACGGAAGGATCAAACTGAGACACACACAGCTGGGGGTCAAAGCAAGATCGCTAGCTTATTGCGGAACAGGTGACATTATATAGGGCAGAAAATATAGAACATGATGAAGCGGGGGAGGTAGGGTGGCGTATATCTTTGCTATTTGCTAAAAACTCAGTATTTTCTGTCACATCTATGTAAAGAGGAAGTTCCCCCTTCCAGATGGAGGAAGCTGCTTGCTTGAGATGAACAGAAACTGTCTTGAGGCACATAATGAAGCATGAAAGTAAGATTCTTGTTCTAGGCATTGGCTGGGTGCCTGGCCGCCATTTTAGCTAAAGTATAGTTCTCAACAAGCAAGCATCAATTTTGTCTCAATATTTCATAACAGTGCCAATGATGTTTAAAAGAAGAAGAGGGATGCAAATGTGTGGGTGATCAGTATAGGAATTTGACTTGAGAACAGATGTCACGGATGAAGTTGCAGATAGCTGGAACTTATAAATAAACGACCGACTGGCTTGATCCCAAACTAAGGAGCATATAGGTGAGCCCTATAAAACCCTAAGAGCTCTCCCTGACTGCTATGCACATGCAAGGGTCTCAATGATAGACGATTGCATGCCCACGTATCTAAGACTGTGTGACACCTGAAAAACCTATAATAGTGAAGGGACACGACCACAGGCTCCCTGCACTTAAAGGGATTCTGTCACCTCCCCTAACCCAAAATCGGATTTTAAAGCAGACATGCAGAACAGCTTACCTTGAATTGGCTGTGCTCTTCTATCTTGTAATCCGTCCAGTAGTTTATGAGAAAAACTACTTTTATGATTATGCAAATTAGCCCTGAAGGTGCCCAGAGGGCGTTTTGTTCCCCTTAGTGTGCCCAGTAAGGCCCCTCTTACAGTGCCCAAACCGCCTTCCTTCCGACTGCCTAACCGCCCACAGCCTCTCATCCCTCTCCTCCCCCTCCCTCACGGCCGAACGAACTCTCGCGCAGGCGCAGTACCCACTGAGGGCTGCACCAGTGCGATCTGCAGGACACTGAGGGTAGGAGCTTCATCGTCGTCACTGGGCATGCACCGAGCCCAGTGTGGGCGGTTAGGCAGTCGGAAGGAAGGCGTTTTGGGCACTGTAAGAGGGGTGTTGGGCACACTAAGGGGAACAAAACGCCCCTCTGGGCACCTTCAGGGATAATTTGCATAATCATAAAAGTTGTTTTTCTCAAAAACTACTGGACGGATTGCAAGATAGAAGAGCACAGCCGATTCAAGGTAATCTGTGCTGCATGACTGCTTTAAAATCCGATTTTGAGTTAGGGGAGGTGACATAATCCCTTTAATACGGATGGAGTCAGGGTTACCTAGAATCAAGCCAGCAAGGAAACACAATAAAGGAAAAGACTTATCTGAGCAAACAGCAGCAGCAGCCTCCAGCAGTGAACACTTCATCCAGGAAGTAGTATAAACCGCAAAGTGAGGCAGTATGGGAGGGAATATAAAGGAAGACGATTAGTCTAAATAAGTGACAACTGGCAGAAGGAAAGGAGATGACGAAGTGAAACCAAAACAAAGAACATCATACAAGAGGTAGAGAATAACGTCTGTCAGACCTTCTCACAGAACTGGCGGTGACAGTAGAAGGTGTTTTGTGTGGTTAGGGGCAGAGGGCAGTCCAAAAGGTGGACTATTGTTGAGCGAGCATGCTCGGCCAAACTGCTGTTCAGCTCGAGCATCGCTATGCTCAGCACATTAGAGTGCTCAGTCGAATACTGCGGGTACTTGAGTACAATTTAATACAATGAATGTCAATGGGAGAACCGATCATCAAACCAGGCACCCCCTGCTTTGAAGGAAAAAAAAGAGTGTCTGGTTCACAAAAAAAGGTTAGAAATTGATGGATACCCCATCAAAATTATTTGGAACCAGCATTAATAGTATAGCTGAATGCATCTTGGACTCCTATTATCTACGACATACAATAGACAACCACACAAAGGCTATATGCTAAAGCCGGTTATGTGCAAGCCATCAATCTATCCATAAGACAGATGACAGGCTAAGTCATCATACCTTACAAAGCAGCCATGTGCACTATGAGACATTCCAAAACAGCTCTCCTCTGACTGAGAGCTAGTAAGCCTCAAAGTTACTTCAGATCTTTTGGATAGCTTGGGTGGACCTGCACACCTAGGTCAATATCATTAGGGTGACAAAAAGTTTTCTGATTGTCCTAACATAATATTCAATAACCATTCTATACAGTTTTGTCATGTAAAAACTAATTTGCATAAACATGGAAAAGACATGCAAATGAGCAGAATCTGCCTTGTTTTTCAGCTAAAAAATATAGCATGGAAAATTTGCGATCTACACTACTCATGCCATCTATTGGCTTCATAGTCTTATGACAATATGATTAGTGTAGCCTTTTGCATGGAAAATTTGCGATAAAAATTTGCGATTCGAATATTCACGATCTACACTTCTCATGAGCAGCGCCATCTATTTGTTTCATAGGCTTATGAGAAGGCTATTAGTCTTGTCATAAGACTATGAAACCAATAGATGGTGCTGTTTATGAGTAGTGTAGAACGCTAATTTTCCATGCAAATGTTTTTTTAAGCTGAAAAACAAGGCAGATTCTGCTCATTTGCATGTCTTTTCCATATTCCCATGTTTATGCAAATTAGGTTTTACATGACAAAACTGTATAGAAAGGTTATTGAATATTAGAGTTGAGCGGACACCTGGATGTTCTGGTTCGACAGGTTTGGCCGAACTTCACAAAAAAAGTTTGAGTTCGGGACCCGAACTTGACCCGAACTTGACCCCGAACCCCATTGAAGTCAATGGGGACCTGAACTTTTAAGCAATAAATCGGCTGTAAAAATGTCATGGAAAGGGCTAGAGGGCTGCAAATGGAATCAAAATGTGGTTAAGAGCATGGCAAGTACTCTGCAAACAAATGAGGATAGGGAAATTATTTTAAATAACATAAAATACGTTAAAAATATATATATATAATCTTGATCTAGGAGGACGAGGTCCATATGGAGTAGGAGGTTGAGGAGGCGGTGGATGTGGCAGTGTAGGTGGAAGCGGCGGTGGAGGAGAAGGAGGTAGCCTACACTGCTTTTTTGTTTTAATTTTAATTTTATTTTTTAAATTAGGGTACACCCCAAAACATTGGGAAATATAACCTGTGATAACCCCCTCCAGTCGTGCTAATAACTCATGCAGACAATACACTGGCTGCAGGGCAGGCCAGCACCTCCAAGGGGTAAAGGGCAAGCTCGGGCCATGTGCCCAATTTTGAGACCCAGTAGTTGCAGGGGCTGACCCCTGTCAGTTCGTGTAGGAGTGTGCACACTTACTGCCCCATAGTGATGTCCCGAACTATTCGCCGGTGAATAGTTCCCGGCGAACATATGCGATGTTCGGTCCGACTCCCATACATCATCATTGAGTAAACTTTGACCCTGTACCTCACAGTCAGCAGACACATTCCAGCCAATCAGCAGCAGACCCTCCCTCCCAGACCCTCCCACCTCCAGGACAGCATCCATTTTAGATTCATTCGGAATCTGCATTCACAGAGAGAGGAGGGAGAGTGTAGCTGCTGCTGATTCAATAGGGAAAGTGTTAGCTAGGGCATTGTTCTGTGTCCACGGACTCATCTGCTGTAAGGACAGCATCCAGACAGCACCCCAAAAAGCCCTTTTCAGGGCTGGTACATCAGTCTGCTTTTTTTTTTTTTTTTTCTTGTGTGTATGTGTATATATATATATATATATATATATATATATATATATAAATTTTGCAGTTGCCTGGCTGCCCGTGTGTGAGAGGCTGCAGGCTCAGTCATAGACAGCACTGTGTGCAGTACACACCATTCATACAGGGTGTGACAGAAAATACCTTGCAGATTAAAAAAAATATATAGTTAATATTTTTCTGTGATCTAATCACATTTGCAAGCCCGTGTGTGTCAGGCTCCCACACATACTCTATTGTGTCCACTGGCTAGTGGCTGGTTAGGCCTGCACTCATACCGTTACAGGGTGTCATTCGCCCAAACACCTTTCAGAAAAAATTTTTTAAAATGTAACTGTGATCTAATCACATTAGCAAGCCTGTGTGTCAGGCCCCCACACATATTGTATTGTGTCCACTGGCTAGTGGCTAGGCCTGCACTTCTATTTAAAATGTAACTGTGATCTAATCACATTAGCAAGCCTGTGTGTCAGGCCCCCACACATATTGTATTGTGTCCACTGGCTAGTGGCTAGGCCTGCACTTCTATTTAAAATGTAACTGTGATCTAATCACATTTGCAAGCCTGTGTGTCAGCCAGGCCCACACAGACTGTACTGTGCCCACTGCCCACTACTTATATAGAGTGGCACAGTACCTTGCACGCATAGTAACACTTATCTAATAAAAAATGACAGGCAGATGCAGGCCACGCCGCAGGGGCCGTCGTGTTCATGGTGCTGTGATTTCCACTGGCCCTGGAATAATGTCCAGTGTTCAGAGGCCACGTACCCTGAACCCAAAAAATTCTGAGAAAATAATTGACTGGCTTACACAGGACACCCAATCTTCAACAGCTTCCGCTAAGAACCTTGACGCACCATCCTCCTCCAGCTCAGCTTTGGTCACCACTCTCCCGCCCGCCGTGGATGCCACTTGGGTGCCTGCTCGAAGAGAAGAAGAAAAGGGGAAAGTTCAGAAGGGGAGACAGAGAGAAGGAGGAGACGAGTTGGAAGCAGGGGGAGGTCGTCGCAAGGACCTAGTGGCACAGTCAGACAGCATGTATCGGCACCCGGGGTCAGCCAGACAGCACGCCAATCAACGCATGCTTTTGCCACCACCAGAATGCTGTCATTGCAAATCTCAGCAGTGTGGCATTTTTTTTGTGTGTCTGCCTCTGACAACAGCAATGCCATTTGCAACCTGTGTCAAAAGAAACTGAGTCGTGGGAAACCTAGATACAACTGCTTTGCGAAGGCAGATGATCGCACATCACAAACGCCTATGGGATCAACACATGATGACGAGTAGAAGCAGCACACACGCTCAAAGCCACCATCCTCCTGGTCCAGCATCTTCAGCCACGTCAACCACTGCTGTCCTCCTTGCCCCCTCTCAACCACCCGCCACTCCGCCTCTCACCTTCAGCAGTTCCATCTCATCTGCCCACAGTCAGGTGTCTGTTAAGGAAATGTTTGAGCATAAGAAGCCAATGTCAGAGTCACCCCCTTGCCCGGCATCTGACAGCTGGCTTGACGGAACTCTTAGCCCGCCAGCTTTTACCATACCAGCTGGTGGAGTCTGAGGCCTTCAAAAAAATTGTCGCTATTGGGAAACCACAGTGGAAGGTACCCGGACAATTTTTTTTTTCTAATAAGGCAATCCCAAACCTCTACTCAGTGATTGAAAAGGAAGTCATGGCATCTCTGGCATTCAGTGTTGGGGCAAGGGTCCATCTGACCACTGATACCTGGTCTGCAAAGCACGGTCAGGGCAGGTATATCACCTACACTGCGCATTGGGTCAACCTGCTGACGGCTGCCAAGCATGGAATGCGTGGCTCTGCAGCAGAGTTGATGACACCGCCACGACTTGCAGGCAGGCCTACTGCCACCTACTCTACTCCTCCTACTCCATCCTCTTCCATAACCATCCTCGGCTGAGTCCTGTTCTGCTGCAGCGTCTGGCTGCACATCAATTGAACCCCCCCAGCTCCCCAGGGGCTATTCCACATCCCGGATACGACCGTGTCATACTGTCTTGGGGTTGACTTGCCTGAAAGCAGAGAGCCACACCAGACCATCACTCCTGTCTGCCCTGAACGCACAGGTGGATCAGTGGCTGACCCCGCACCAACTGGAGATCGGCAAAGTGGTGTGTGACAATGGAAGCAATTTGTTGGCGGCATTGAATTTGGGCAAGTTGTCACATGTGCCGTGTATGGCACATGTGTTGAATCTCATCGTACAACGCTTTGTGTCTAAGTACCCAGGCTTACAGGACGTCCTCAAGCAGGCCAGGAAGGTGTGTGGCCATATCAGGCGTTCCTACACGGCCATGGCGCACTTTGCAGACATTCAGCGCCGAAACAACATGCCAGTGAGGCGCTTGATTTGCGACAGCCCGACACGTTGGAATTCAACACGCCTAATCTTCGACCGCCTGCTCCAACAAGAAAAAGCCGTCAACAAGTATTTGTATGACTGGGGTGCTAGGGCAGCCTCTGCAGAGCTGGGAATTTTTTTGCCACATTACTGGACGCACATGTGCAATGCCTGTAGGCTCATGCGTCCTTTTGATGAGGTGACAAACCTAGTCAGTCGCACCGAAGGCACCATCAGCGACCTCATCCCATTTGTTTTCCTCCAGACCTGCGGCAGCGCTGCAAGAGGAGTATGAGGAAGAGGAGTCAGAGGAGGAATGTGGTTTTGAGGAGGAGGAAGACCAACCACAGCAGGCATCCCAGGGTGCTCGTTGTTGTCACCTATCTGGGACCCGTGGTCTTGTATGTGGCTGGGGGGGGAAGAACAGACCGTCAATGACATCAGTGAGGAGGAGGAACGGGAAATGAGTAGCTCGGCATCCAACCTTGTGCAAATAGGGTCTTTCATGCTGTCATGTCGGTTGAGGGACCCTCCTATAAAAAGGATGAAGGAGAACGACCTGTACTGGGTGGCCACGCTACTAGACCCCCGGTATAAGCAGAAAGTGGCGTAAATGTTACCAAATTACCTTAAGTCAGAAAGGATGCAGCAGTTCAAAACCAAACTAAAAAATATGCTTTACACAGCTTATAAGGGGGATGTCACAGCACAACGGGAATCTAACTGAGGAAGAGGTCAAAGTAATCCTCCTCCTACCACGGCGGCAAGGACAAGATGCTTTACAGATGTGTTGTTGATGGAGGACATGCAGAGCTTTTTCAGTCCTACACATCGCCACAGCCCTTCGGGATCCAGCCTTAGAGAACGACTCGACCGACAGGTGGCAGACTACCTCGCCTTAACTGCAGATATCGACACTCTGAGGAGCGATGAACCCCTTGACTACTGGGTGTGCAGGGTTGACCTGTGGCCTGAGCTATCCCAGTTTGCGATAGAACTTCTGGCCTGCCCCGCTTCAAGTGTCCTGTCAGAAAGGACCTTCAGTGCAGCAGGAGGCATTGTCACTGACAAAAAAAGTCGCCTCGGTCAAAAAAGTGTTGATTACCTCACCTTCATTAAGATGAATGAGGCATGGATCCCGAAGGGACTGACAGTAGGGGATACGTTTAACTAACAAAAGGCCTGACATGCCTTGGCCTCAAAATGGTCCCCACGCTGATGTATTTAATGTCTGCATAACGGATGACTTTCGTGAATTCTCTGCCACCAACTAGGGTTCAAGCTGCAATGTTTTAGTCACCTTTCTGCCTTAAAAACATCAATTTTTCCGGCCGCTGCTACAACAGCGGCTGCAACAATAACATTATTTTTCAGGCATGTGTACATGCCTAATTTTTCTGGCCTCTGGTGCTGCACTGTGGCTGCAAAAACAAAACAAAAAAAAGGCACATACAAGTGTCAATTCCCCTTTCATAATCGTTAGTTGTTGTGGTGAAGGGGCTTGCGTATCACAACGAAGCGATCTATCACCTCAGATGATAAGGCTGTTGCTTCATTATGATCAGACCAAAAGCAATCGAGACGGCTGGATTTTTTTTATTTATCTTTTTTTAAGTTTTATGGGTGGGTTTTTAATACATAAAATAAAAAATCATAATAAAGTCTCTTAATAGTTTATTAGAAATAATGCAGACAATTTAAAAAATTCCCAACAATTCCAGTACAAGTACAAAGCTCAGAACTAAATTATTCCAGGATGTTCTAATGGTTCGTTAATTCGACAATGGTTAATCAATTCAATACACGTCCCCGGATAGGGGACGTAACAGGGATTAAACTGATAGGAATAGGACTAGTTAAGACACCACTCATATAGGGTGTCACAGCACATTGCTTCGTGCACGCGCAGTGCCCCAACTTGGGAGTAAGAGGACCGACCAAGCTGCTTTTTCCAGCTCCCGGTTCCTAAAATCAATTCAGTTTGGTGTATCAGAGTTTGGTCTGTCACTGTGAAGGCAGTCGAAGATACCCGGCCTAAATTTTTTTTCACAAAAGGCAATCCCACCCTGATATGGGACGTAACAGTGATTAAACTGATGAGAAGAGAGAACTACAGGAAATACCACTCATATCGGGTGGGACAGTAAATTGCACAGCGCAGACGCAGTGACCGTGGCGTGGATTCAAACAAAGGGGAGGGAGCCAGCAATTGTTTAACCATCTCCCCGTTCGAAAAATCTATTTAATAAATGGACCCCAGATTTGGGACGTAACAGGGATTAAACTGATGAAGAGAGAATTACAGGAAATACCACTCATATCGGGTGGGACAGTAAATTGCCTGGCGCAGACGCAGTGACCAACCTTGTGCAAATGGGAAGTTTGCGGTTGGGCAAATGGACTGTTTGCAGTGGTCTGCGGTGCATTAAAAGGGGAGTTTGGTCTGTCAATGTCTGTGAAGCGGGCATAACCCTTACACTACCTGATCGATACAACATCATACCTGATCGTATACACACACTGGATGTTTTAAACCACGTTGTTCAAAAGAAAATTGGATTGTTAGGTGATTTATGCCCTTTATGGATTAAAATCCAACTCTGCGTCAACTATGTAATTTTCCATGGGAGTTTTGCCATGGATCCCCCTCCGGCATACCACAGCCCAGGTGTTAGTCCCCTTGAAACAACTTTTCTATCACTATTGTGGCCAGAAAGAGTCCCTGTGGGTTTTAAAATTAGTCTGCTAATTGAAGTCAATGGCGGTTCGCCGGGTTTGCCCGTTCGCAAACATTTGCGAAAATTCGCGTTCGCTGTTCGCGAACGGAAAATTTTATGTTCGCGACATCTCTACTGCCCCACCATGTCGCACGTCCCTGTGATTTTCACGATCCAATTTGATATCTGCTCTATCAACTTTTGATGTTCTTTTATGCGCCTACCATGGTGTTTACGGGTGGCGGGGAATCATGGTTCCAGGCCGGAGAGGAAGATTGAGAAAGAGAGACCACATCCAAGGGAGGATTATTTTTTTCAAATTTAAAATTATAGAGCGGAAATATGGGACAAAAGTATTAAAGTGTAAAAGAGGGACAACTTTTTAAAGTTTAAGCATTGAATGAAATGATGTGTTGCGCGTCAATTAATGAAGAATTTCTTAAATTGTAATCTCTGTCAACTATGCAGAGCAGGGGTTTCTATCAGGGAAAATTAGAAAAATGTCACCTGACAATGTAATTGCCAATTTTTTATTTATTTATGTTCCTGTCACCTGTTTAGAGGTGCCCCAGTGACATCCACCATCCATTTGGATATCTTCTCTATCAACTTGCGATGTTTTCTGAGCCTACCATGTTGATCACTGTTATCGGCGAATCAGGGTTCCCCGCCGGAGAGGGAGCGTGAGAAAGAGACCAAATTTAAGGGAGATAAATTTATTTAAAAAAATTGGGATTGAGCGGAAATATGGGAAAAGTTATTGTGGCGCAAATGTGGGACAAATTACAGAAGCGCAAATGTGGACTAAAAGAGTAAAGCGGAAATGTGGGACACATTATTGAAGCGCAAATGTGGGCCAAAAGAGTAAAGCGGAAATGTGTGACACATTATCGAAGAGCAAATGTGGGCCAAAAGAATAAAGCTGACATGTGGGACACATTATTGAAGCGCAAATGTGGGCCAAAAGAGTAAAACGGAAACGTGGGACACATTATTGAAGAGCAAATGTGGTACAACTTGTTAAGGTTTAAGCATTGAATGAAAGGAGGTGGCACACATCAATTAAAGAAGAATTTCAGAAATTGTATTCCATGTCAACTATTCAGAGCAGGGGTTTATTCACGTCTAAAATTGCAACATTTCAACCCGAGAATGTAATAGAAAAATTACTGAAATTTATTAACCTGTCTACTTGGTAGAGAAGGGGTCTATGACAGAAAAAAAATTTGTTTATTGTCACCCGAAAATGTAAAAGAAAAATTATTGAAATTTATTAAGCTGTCAACTAGGTAAAGGAGGGGTATATTACAGCCAAATATTTGTGAATTTCACCCGAAAATGTAACTGACAAAGTAGTGAAATTACATAAAATACATACAAATAAAAAAATTGATTTATAAGGTGGAGTTCCATATGGAGTAGGAGTTTGAGGAGGCAGTGAACGTAGCGGTATAGGTGGAAGTGGCGGTGGAGGAGTACGAGGTAGCCAACACAGTTTTTCTTTTTTTTTTTTTTTTTTTTTTTTTTTATTAGGTTACACTGAAATATCCAAAATACTAGAATGAGCAATTGTGCTGCAGTATAACAATTGCTGGTTAAGGCAGGTATACATGTCTATTCTGCACAAGATATGGACAAGTCCTGTGGGATCCATGCCTGGTTCATTTTAATGAACGTGAGCTTGTCCACATTGGCTGTGGACAGGTGGCTGCGCTTGTCTGTTATAACTCCCTCCAGTCGTGCTAAACAAACGTTCAGACAATAAACTGCCTGCAGGGCAGGCTAGCAACTCCAAGGCGTAAAGGGCAAGCTCAGGCCATGTGCCCAATTTGGAGACCCAGAAGTTGAAGGGGGCAGACCTGTCATTCAGTACGTGTAGGCGTGTGCACACATACTGCTTCACCATGTTGGTGAAATGCTGCCTCCTGCTAAGACGTTCCATATCAGCTGGTTGTTGTAGCGTGCTGACAAAACTTTTCCACATTTCGGCCATGCTAACCCTGCCTTCTGAGGTGCTGGCGCCGCCCAGCTGCATTGGCGACCTCTTCCTCGTCCTCTACCTTCGCCTTGTGCTTCCACTGTGCCCCCGCTGTCAGGTGGGAATGGCACCAGCAGCGCATCTACCAGCAGGCGCTTGTACTCTTAATTCACGCTACAGTGAGGGAATTAAGGATGGTAAGTTGTCCTTGTAACAGGGATCCAGCAGCGTGGCCACCCAGTAATCAGCACAAGTTAGAATATGGGCAACTCGGCGGTCATTGCGGAGACACTGCAGCATTTAATCGCTTGTGTGCTAGGCTGCCCAGAGGCAAAGAAAAGCTGTCCTCTGTGGGAGGTGTATTGTCTGTCTCCTCTGTATCCCCCCAGTCTCGCACCAGTGATGACCATGAGCTGGTCTGGGTGCCACCCTGCTGTGAACATAGTTTCTCCTCCTCCACATCATCATCCTCCAGAACTGTGCCCTGGCTGGACAATTGTGTACCTGGCGTTTGTGGGTGCAGGAACCCACCCTTGGAGCCACTTGCGAATGACTGGCCGGAAACCCAACAAAATGATCCCTCTTCCTCCTCCTCCTCCTCCCGTGTCACATCCTCTTCAATCATCGCAAGCAGCGTTTTTCAGGGAGGCATAGAAGTGGGATAGTTATGCTGAGAACGGCGTTATCGGCACTGGCCATGTTGGTGGAGGAGGAGAAACAGCGCAAAAAGGAACACAGGTCTCGCATGGAGGCCCAGTCATTGGTGGTGAAGTGGTGCTGTTCCGCAGAGTGACTCACCCGTGCATGCTGCAGCTGAAACTTCACTATCGCCTGCTGCTGCTCGCACAGTCTGACCAGCATGTGCAAGGTGGAGTTTCAAATTGTGGGCACGTCACATATGAGACTGTGAGTGGGAAGGCCGAAGTTATGCTGCAGCGCTGACAGGCGAGCAGTAGCAGGGTGAGAACTCCGAAAGCGCCCACACTTTATGCAGCTGCTCTGACATATCGGGGTAATTTTTAAGGAACATCTGCACCACCAATTTCAGCACATGCGCCAGGCAAGGGATGTGCGTCAAACCGGATAGTCCCAGAGCTGCTATGAGATTTTGCCCATTATCGCAAACCCCCAGGCCGGGCTTGAGGCTCACTGGCACCAACCACTCATCGGTCTGTTGCTCCATGCCCGTCCACAGCTCCCGCCTGGTGTGGGGTTTGTCCCCCAAACAGATAAGTTTTAAAACTGCCTGCTGTAGTCTACCCCTGGCTGTGCTTAAGTTGGTGTTGAAGGTGTTATGCTGACCGGATGAGGAGCTGGTAGAGGATGAGGAAGCGGAGTAGGAGGAGGAAGCAACAGGAGGCAAACTGAAGCGCCCTGAAATCTTCAGTGGTGGAAGGACATGCGCCAAACTGCTATCTGCCTCAGGCCCAGCCACCACTGCATTTACCCAGTGTGCTGTTACGGAGATATAACGTCCCTGACCGTGCACACTGTTCCACGTATCCGTAGTGAGGTGCACCTTTCCACAGATGGCATTGTGCAGTGTACACCTGATTTTGTCCCCTACTTAGGTGTGCAGGAAGGGATGGCTTGCCTGGAAAAGTAGTGGCAGCTAGGCACAACATACTGTGGGACAGTCACCGCCATAAGGCCTTTAAAACTCTCTGTCCCAACCAGACGGAATGAAAGCATTTCAAAGGCCAGTAATTTAGAAATGCTGGCATTCAGGGCTAGGGATCGCGGGTGGGTAGGGGAGTACTTCCTCTTCATCTCCAGTGTTTTTGGGAGATGGAGAGCTGAACGTTTTCGTGGGACATTGTGGAGATGCTTGTTGACCCAGGTGGTGATGTTGCTGGAAGATCCTCTGTTTGCGGGGTGGCAGGTGGCACTGTCACTTCAGAGGTGGATGAAGAGGCCGAGACTGCAACAGAAGAGGAAGCAGTAGGAGCCAGAGACCTTTCTTGGTTTTTGAGGTGTCTACTCCACTGCAGCTTGAAAGATAAGTGGTTGGGCATCGGTGAACTCAATCTCTTCCACTTCTGGGGCAGGGCTAGGTGGATGGCCCTGGGAAACCCTGCTAACAGAGTCATCAAAAACCAGAAGAGACTGCTGCATGACTTGAGGCTCAGGCTGCTTGGCTGATTTGCAAGGGGGTGAGGTGAAAGACTGATGGACATCGGCTGCAGGTGCCAACTCTGATCTTTTAGCAGGACACTGGGTAGGAGACAATGTGAAGGAACTGGAGTCACTGTCAGAAACCCAATCTACTATCGCCTTTACTTGTTCAGGCCTCACCATTCGTAGAGCCGCATTGGGCCAGACCAAATACCTTGCGGGTTCTGTCGCCTACTCGCACTTGAGGAAGGGGTTTCACTTGTGCGTGTAGCTGGCACAGATCGACCGCATCCTCTCCCTGCAACAGGAGCTCCACCAGCAGCACCACGACCTGGGCCACGTCCCTTATTTGACGCTCTCCTCATATTTCTCGAATTTAGGATCTTGCCCACTCCTAATATTACCGTACACCCTAACAGCTTCTGTAGAATGCGTCACTCACTGACGTCAATTGCCTGCGCCGCCTGCTTCATTCATAAAGTAGGCGGCACAGGCACGTGACATCAGGGAGTTACCCTGCCGCCCTCCCGGCCTGCCTGCCTGCATTCTACAGAAGCTGTTAGGATGTACGGTAATATTAGGAGTGGGGGGGCATGTTTAATCACTTTTAATTGAATAAGACATTTTATATTTGTTTAGTGCAGTACTGGAGCGGCGGGGCTATAGTACAGTGACTGCACCGCCCAGCCGCTATTGCCAGCCCCCAGCCCCTCCTCCCAGTCCCTCTGATGTAAAACTGTCAGCATTCTCCCCATAAGACGCAGGGGGGAAGGCGTCTTATGGGGCGAAAAATACGGTACTTGTTGGGGGTTACTATGGAGAAGGGGAGGACAGAAGCACTATGGTGGCATTTACTGGGGGCACTATATAGGGGTATTTTATACTGGCACACATTATGGGGGATGCTATGAGGGCATCGACTGGGGGCACTATATAGGGCATTTTATATTGGCACATTAAGGGTGGCACTATGGGGAAGGAAGGAGAGGTGCACTTCCCCCCCTGCGTCTTATGGGGAGAATGCTGACAGTTTTACATCAGAGGGACTGGGAGGAGGGGCTGGGGGCTGGCAATTGATACTTTGGAGAGAGTTCAGAGAAGAGCTACTAAACTGGTACATGGATTGCAGGATAAAACTTACCAGGAAAGATTAAAGGAACTTAACATGTATAGCTTGGAAGAAAGACGAGACAGAGGGGATATGATAGAAACTTTTAAATACATAAAGGGAATCAACAAGGTAAAAGAGGAAAGAATATTTAAAAGAAGAAAAACTGCTACATGAGGACATTGTTTTAAATTAGAGGGGCAAAGGTTTAAAAGTAATATCAGGAAGTATTACTTTACTGAGAGAGTAGTGGATGCATGGAATAGCCTTCCTGCAGAAGTGGCAGCTGCAAATACAGTGAAGGAGTTTAAGCATGCATGGGATAGGCATAAGGCCATCCTTCTTATAAGATAGGGCCAGGGGCTATCCATAGTATATAGTATATTGGGCAGACTAGATGGGCCAAATGGTTCTTAGCTGCCGACACATTCTATGTTTCTATGTTACTGGGGGCACTATATAGTAGTGATGAGAGGCAGAGGCAATATTCAAATTCACGATATTTTGTGAATATTTTGGTGAATATTCATAATAAATTCGCAAATTGGAGATTTTGCAATTATTTTCTTGATTGCGAAAATCGACAATGTAAGTTTCGCGTAATGCATGCGTAATACAGGCGTGGGAGAAAATGGTTGGCACGCCAGAACATTACAATAGCTTTATATGCAGATAGAGTGCTCCAATATATTTGCGAATGCGTAAATCGTCAATTAATGATGCACATATTTTTGCGCAATAAGTGCAACTTCACATTTTAGCAGGTCTGAGTAGATATTACTGATTGATGCACTATGTATTGTTGTGACATCACAGCACTATGTCTGTAGCACGTATGTATGGACAGCAGAACCTCACACTGCCTTACACCCTGCACTGCAACAGCTACACTATATCAGGATCTAACCTACACTGACTATCTCCCACTAACTATCTGTATTATATATAAGCTAACTGACTAACTATCTAATGTAGTGTTGATCACGAATATTCAAATTGGCAATTTATATTGCGAATATCGTCACTTCGAGAATTCGCAAATATTTAGAAGATAGTGATATATATTCATAATTTCGAATATTCAAGATTTTATTTTTTATTTTTTATCCGTACACATGATCCCTCCCTGCTTCTAGCTTGTAGGCCAATGAGAAGGCTGCAATATCTTTGACTTTAGGAGTAGTGTTGATTGCGAATTTCCGTAATGAAAATCAATGAGATCGTGAAAACTCAGATCCAATGGTATATTCTAATCCCCAGGCATTCCCATGGTGACGGGTCTCTTGTCGGGGAGGAGTATGCCAAAGTGGAACAACTGTACAGATGAAAAAATATATATATAATAAATACGAATATTCGTAATATTCATAAACAAGACTATATAGCAATATAGCGAATACCAAAAAAAAAAATGAATATAGAGCAATTTAGCTAATATAGTGCTATAATCTTCTTTGTCTAATAGTTGTAATTTTTTTCTCATCTGCAGTTCAGATTGGAAACAAAATGACTATAACTATAAAAAATAAAAATGATAGCAGTATATTAGCTAAATTCTTCTATATTTTTTTTTATTTTTTTTATATTTGCTATATTACTATATATTCTTGTTTTAGAATATTATGAATATTTGAAAAATTAATATATAGCACCATATCAAATATATTTGTTTTTTAGAATATTTTGTCTTTTTTTCCATCTGAAGTAACTTAAGCCGGGAGGAATCATGACTTCAGATCGAAAAAAAGACGAATATTCTAAAAAAAACTATATATTCGATATAATGCTATATATTAATTTTTTGAATATTCATAATATTCTAAAACAAGAATATATAGCAATATAGCGAATATTCGGAAAAAGCAAACAAATGTAGAACAATGTAGCTAATATAGTTCTATAATGTTTTTTTTTTAATAGTAGTAATTTTTTTCCAATCGGAACTTGAGATGAGAAAAAAATTACAACTATTAGACAAAGAAGATTATAGCACTATATATTAGCTAAATTGCTCTATATTATTTTTTTTTCGAATATTCGCTATATTGCAATATATTCTTGTTTTTGAATATTGCGAATATTCTAAAAAACAAATATATTTGTTTTCTAGAGTATTTGTCTTTTATTTTTTTTATCTGTACAGTTTTTCCACTTTGGCAAACTCCTCCCCGGCAAGCATCCCCCTCACCATGGGATTGCCTGGGGGTTAGAATATACCATCAGATCTGAGTTTTCATGATCTCATTGATTCTCATTATGAAAATTCTCATTTTGAAAATTTGTATTTTATATTTTTTAACGAATATTCGAATTTGTGAATATTCTACGAAATATTAGCGAAATATCATAAATTTGAATATGACCCCTCCCGTTCATCACTAATATAATGTAATGAGTTTCTTTCTTTTGGACCCCGACATTTAACAAATCGTTGCACAAACTGCACAAGTCACGTACCATAAGGGTCACAGCCTCCGGGATCGCTTAGTGCACAGCCACTTCAGTGAAACAGGCAAAAATGTGGCATTGTGGCTTAAACCACTAAATGGCTGCTTTCGCTGAAGTGACTGTGTTGCCTGCCCCTTCATCATCAGGGGCCGGGAATTTTGAAGTAATGTAACAGGCAAAATGTATCCATTTAAGTGTTTTCTCAACTGTAGATCAAGGAGAGTTATCTACAAGGCAACGTGTAATTGCGGCCTAGAATATGTAGGCAAAACCTTCCGGAAATTTTGAAGACGGGTGGGAGAACATCTTGGTGACATTAGACACGGTAGAGATACCCCCTTGGCCAAACACGTAGAAGTTAGCCACAATGGGAATGTTGAGGGTATGACATTCATGGCCATCGAACTTATCCCTCCGTTGAAAAGAGGAGGAAACCGGGACAGGAAAATTCTACAAAGGGAGACCTGGTGGATATTCGAATTGAGGACCTCACAACCAAATGGCCTCAATGAGCAACTTTCCTTTTGTTGCAACATCGAGGAGACCAGGTCATCTCGTTGAATATTGGTAGACCCCTGCCCAGTAGCCTTCTTTAAGAGTAATGAGAAACATGGGTTAAAATAAAATAAAATATATATTTTCTGATCACCAACTGGGGTGTCTATGATACATATAACGGCTTCCACTCTGTGTTCATACACGCAGTGGGGCCATTTTTCTTCCCCATTGGGTTTGGACGTTCGATTTGTATTGTATGTCCACACCACATGTAGGGATCTGTGTGCCTTGCTTTTATAATGGGGCTAAATTATGACTCCTTTGATAGGCTTGACCTGCGCACCAGGAACCATTTCTAATATAGAACTGTATATCTGTTAATCTTATCTCCTAATCTAACCTGTCCAGTGAACCTGCTATTTAAATACCTCGGTAGCACCTTCTATGACTTTATAGGAGTGACGCACCCTGCTTGGGTATTTATGCCACTGTGTATGGTAGATTGGGGCAGTTGAGTTAGCCCATCTCTCAAACCCCTTACCCCTAACCCCTTACCCTCTATGTTGTTCGACTTACCGCCCCGTAATGAAGGGGATGGACATTGGGCTACACTGACACACCTCCAGTGTGAGTCCCGATCATGTGACTCCTCTCTATGACGCTGGGTACTCGTGACCAGTGATGTCACGACCTGCGTGATCGGAGCATGTGATCTTGGGGGCAGACTTACTCAGGCCCGCACTGGTTTAAAAGAATGCCAGCACGGGCACTCGCTTTCATCACTGCCATACACAGGAGGAGCGGACCATGAACTGGTGCACATGGAAGAGCTAATTATTAGTTTTACTAACAATATTGCTTTTTTTTCCTGGCTGGCTCCAGCATACTTGGAAGCACCGTGGATTAGATGTTTTTCCATTGTGCACATGTGTGTATCTCGTTGTGTATATTGGTCCCCTGATGACCTGGCTGACTGCCAGTGAAACGCGTCGGGACTGTTTCAATTGCTATATGATCTGTATGTTCTCTGATGAGTGACACCTTTGTATTCCGACGAAGCTGGGCAGTTACTGTTATTTCTTGCAAGGGACGCCAAGGGACATACAGAGAGGGCTTCACCTTCAGCTAGAACCTAGGGATATATCAGGGGAAGAGACCCAGTATCTGTCTCCCTCTTTATTTGTATCTCTTTGTTTCGTAAACTCACCCTCTCAGCAAGTGTTTACATCTCACACTTGCCACTATCCTCTACCATTTCACATCATTTGGTGGTGTATCACTACTATTGTATGTAGTCACTAATCAAGCTATTGGGCCTACTATTTTAATCATTGACTATTAAAAGTTATTTTTAAAGGTAACCCCATTTATCAATAATTCTATTTTTTATGAGTTTGACACACCAAAGCACAGAGCACAGCAATGACACTGCTGTCTCTCTCATAAACGCAACAATAATTCAGAAAATGACCGCTGTGGAGGTTCTAATATAGTAAAGGGATAGTCAACTTTTTAGGCATGCTCTGTGACCTGTGCAGAGGTCATTGTAAAATAAAAAATACATAAGCTTTGAAAATCACCTATTGTGAATGGTGGACCCTGTCTTATCTGTCATTCTAATCCTGCCTGTAATGAGATTACCTCTTTGTACAGATAAACAGATTACTGCAGTGATCTGTGCAGACCAAGAAGTAATGTCAATTACTAGGCTCAGTGGCATGCAGGACTTTATATTTATTGTTTAAATATAGATATTGACATGGAAAATTATAAGTAACATCACCAAAAATTTGTTATAAATATGTTAAACATAAAAACGGGATTTAAACAATAGGTATTTTTTGCATGACACATTTCCTTTAAGGCCCCTTTCAGATAAGCAGGTTCCACGCATTGGACTCACAGCTTGAGTAAGAGGCAGCTTTTGTCCTGACCTCCTGGCACTGACGGGGTCGCATAGCATCATAATGACAGTGCTGGAAGGGCAGGAGGTGAGCTGCCACATACTTACTCTACGAGTCCAATGCGTGAAACTCGCTTACCTAAAAGGGACCTAAGTGTGAAATTCATATTTTCTACATCTGTACCTGCTTCAGGTATGAACAATAGAGACTTACATTCAACACATCTTTATATGGCACTGTTTCTCATGAAGTAAAAAAAAAACTGCTGATCAGATGTGGACCCAATCCATAGTTGTGTGCTTGAGCCTTAAAAGAGAGTTCAAACCAAGAAAAAGTACATATCCACCATGTGTGAACGTACAGTAAATGGACAACTCCTGTTGTAAATGTATATATCCTGTAGCTGGGACTCTATTATTGTGGAGAGTCCTGCATAAAAGTCCTAGCTGGTACACTCTGGTCTGCCTAGTACAGAGGCTAAAGGGCGATTTTCAGTTTTCAAATCCCTAATTTGTGCACAAGTCCTATCAGTTTTGTCTGGAGTGTTCCTTTAAGCAATGCACTTAACTGACTCAATAACTCTAAATTTAATATCCAGAGATTCATCTTAACTGTACCTTCTATTGACACTCCATCTTCAAACACAGTACATATCTCGAGCACAAGGAGCGAGCATATAATTGGCTGACATTGCTAACAGTTTAAGTTTATTTTGCAAGAATTTAGTAAAATGATGTATTCTTTAAAGTTTACAGCTGACTCATTTTTTCATAGGTGTTTTTTTTAGTACTGCATTGTAAATGTGTTTTTGTTGTCCCGGATTTACGCTTTAGAATAAACACATGGAATATGCGTTTGCTGGACCGGAATCAACCACAGCAAAGCTTTCATAACAACATGCTGCCATAAACAACATTCATTTCTGGCAATGGACGGTATAGCCTGAAGACCTGTGTAAGCTGCAGATTAATGCATAGTGATAACAGTGAATGGAAATGATTTATATTCAGAGAATGTGTCTATCAAACTGACTGAGTCAGAAAGAGATGATTAATAATAAGCAAATAATGGGCAGCCATTTCTGATTCATGTATCAGCCCCCCTCCTCTGATCTGTTCATTTTGTAAGCTACACTTTTCCTCTAACCGTGTTTGTTATTCAGCCCATCACTCTTTTTCACTTTCCATTTCTGCTTCTCATCTGTCTCTTCCTCTTATCCGTTGTTCCCTGGTGTCAAAGTTGTATTGTGACTTTCATTTTTATATTAGACGTGTCTTCTTGCTCTGAGAGTCATCAAACAAGTTCATCCTACAGAAGAATTCCAACCGTGGATAGCTTGATGAGTTATTCGCTAGAGCAATGACACAATACTTCATCAGCATCCTGAGAAAAATGTTTGGATCCCCTGCCTTACTGGCCGCCTCCATATGGGGGCACTGTTTCACGCCTCATCATCTTTCAGTTTAATATCTACATACATTTAGATCTGATTTACAATTACTTTATCTCATTATATGAACATGATGACTCACTGAATAATCTTCATACTTCCTTATTTTCAAAACTGGGTATCTGACAATATCAATTTCGGTTGTTTAAAAATAAATAGAATTTCGGGGGGCGGAGCTAGCCGCATCAGGAAATGGCCGCCTGAGCCGAGAGCTCCTCACAGCAGCACATTGTCCATAGCTATTTACCGGGTTCCCACCTCGCTTTATTATGGGGAAACCTAACAGAGACAGACCTAAAGAGGTACTGATGACGCCCAAGCACGCCAGAGGACAATCCGACCTGGATAAATTCCTTAAAAAGAAGCTGTCCTCTCCGGCGGTCAGAACCAAGATGGCGCAGGAAGCTGCTGCCGCCGCTACATGCACTGAAGACTCCGACGATGAGGGCTCCTGCGCTATGTCCGAGACACGCAGCGAGCGAGGCTCAACACCGATCACCAGAGCCTTCCTCAAGGAGTCATTGACCCTGGCTTTTGAGCCAGTTTTGAGAGAACTTTCCGCCATCAAAACGGAATTTAAACAGACGGGGCACAGAGTAGCAGCCCTAGAAGACTCCCAACTTGCTATCACTAAGCACAGCCGTGCGATGCAGTCGACAGTGGAAGAGCTCCGTGAACATATGAATACCACTTACCTGTATCTAGAAGACCAAGAGAACAGGAGCCGAAGAAAGAATGTCCGCATCAGAGGGATCCCTGAAAGCGTGCAAAGAGAGGACATTTTAGACACGGTCAGTCAGCTCTTCTCCTCTTTACTGGGGCAGGAACGGGCAGAGAAAATCATCATTGAGAGAGCCCACAGAGCCCTCAGACCCAAGCCGCCGCCAGAGGCACCGCCACGAGACATTGTGTGCGGTTTGCTAAGCTTTGTAGACACAGCCGCCATTTTAACTGCTGCCAGACATAAGGGCGAAATATCGTTTGAAAACGCCAAGATACAATTATACCAAGATCTTGCAGCGAGCACCCTGGCGAAGCGGAGGCAACTCAAGCCGCTTACCGACCTCCTTAGGGAGAGAAGACATCCTCTGCGCTGGCTTTTTCCATTCGGACTCTGCGCTACCATAAACGGAAAGCAGGTCACTGTCCGACACCCAGCAGATCTCTCCAAAATGTGGGACGCTTTGCAGATCGATCCGATGGATATTCCCTCCTGGCTGCCCATGACAGGTGACTTAAAAGTGCCATCGCTACCCGCGATGGAAGAGTGGAAGGTAGCCAAGAAATTCAAGTCACCGCAAGCAAAGAAAAGGCAGGGAGAACTTCAGGACACTTGAAAGTTCTTTATTGCACCCATAACGCTGATCCCAAAACCACAAAAAGACCCTTCACTTTGCTCAAGTTATAGGCCTATTTCCTTATTAAATCTAGATCTTAAAATATATGCCAGAATTTTAGCGGCCAGAATTAAGCCCCTGCTCCAAGACTTAATTCACCCTGACCAATCAGGTTTTGTGCCAGGTAGGGAAGGGAAAGACGGCCTATATAAAATTATTAATTCTATGATTTTAGCCAAAAAACGTAAATCCCCCATTGTATTGCTCGGAACAGATGCGGAAAAAGCATTTGATAGAGTGGCCTGGCCCTTCATTAATAATACTCTCCGCGCCTTCGGATTCCCAGACCCCTTTATACAAGCTATCTTTTCAATGTATGCTTCACCCACCGCTTATGTAAAAACAAATGACATTCTATCCCGAGCAGTACATATTAGCAATGGCACGAGACAGGGCTGCCCGCTATCCCCTATCTTATTTATTCTATAAATAGAACCTTTATTACAATCCATAAGACAAAATCCTGAAATTAAAGGCCTAAAATGCGGTGACCTGGAAATCAAACAAGCGGCCTACGCAGACGACCTTCTCTTAGTGGTCTCGAACCCTAAACAAGCTTTCAACCACATCATAAACACCTTTGAAAGGTTCGGTGAGTGTCATGGTCTTACCTTCTTGCTGTTCTCCTTCGTTTGACATGTGCTGGTGGCCATCTTGGTTTCTGGGTTTCTTGTAGCCTCCCACCCTGCGGCTTCTCCTTCCCACTGGGAGGAGCTGGATGCCTAGCTCATATATATAGGAGGTCTGTGGCTTCAGTTCCTTGCTTGGTCCTCCTGTGTTCACATGCTTCTAAGACTGCTGCTGCTTCTGGTTCCTGATCCTGGCTTCGTCTGACTACCCTGCTGGTTCCTGATCCAGGCTTCGTCTGACTACCCTGCTGGTTCCTGATCCAGGCTTCGTCTGACTACCCTTCTGGTTCCTGACCTCTGGCCTCGCAAGACCCTGCTTCGGTTTAGCCATCCGTTTGGACTTTTGCCCTACAGCTTGATTTTCAATAAAGCCTTCTTATTTCCACTTACCTCTTGTTGTACGTCTGGTTCATGGTTCCATGACATTAGGACCAAGCCATGAATTCTGACGGTACAGGGCCATCCTCGCTACCTACGCTGGTTGCCAGACTTGATCAGCAGGATCACCTGTTGGGTCGGTTCGCTGTGGCGTTGCAAACCCTGCTTGAACGCACGGCTCATTTAGCTTCCGTTGCCGATGGGTCGGTTGTCGCTCCTGGGCCCGCTCCTACTGCCGCTCCGGTTGTTGCGCCAGAGTCTACCCCGACACCTGTTGCTGCGCCTGCGGTGTTTCGGGGTATTACCGGTTCTGCCCCCCTTCCACAGCGCTTTGGGGGAGAGCCAACTCAGTGCCGAGGTTTCCTTAACCAGGTGGGCATTTATTTTGAGTTGCTGCCACATGCCTTTCCTACTGAGAGATCAAAGGTGGGCTTCTTGATCTCGCTGCTCTCGGACAAGGCCTTGGCCTGGGCCAGCCCTTTATGGGAGAACAACAATGCGGTGGTTGCCGAGTTTTCCGGTTTTGTTGCTTCTCTTCGGAAGGTATTCGATGTGCCGGCTCGTGCTGCCTCTGCTGCGAAGCCCCTATATGTCCATCAGACAGGGTTCACGATCCGTAGTTGAATACGCCATTGAGTTTCGTACCCTGGCAGCAGAGGTGGGCTGGAATAATGAGGCTCTGGTCGCTGCTTTCTCTCATGGTCTCTCGGATGCCTTGAAGGATGAGGTTGCAGCTAAGGACCTACCAGTGGAGCTCGAGTCTCTTATTTCTTTCCTGATTTTGATTGACACTAGACTCAGGGAGAGACCTTCCTTTAAGGAGAGCCTGCGGAGGTCTTCTAACAGATTGGCGCCTACGTTTGCTGTCCCACCCGTGCCTCCCTCTCCTTCCACGCCTCCTGGGGATGACTTGTCTGGGGGTGAACCCATGCAGCTGAGGTTTGCTCGCCTGTCCGAGGGGGAGAGGGCACTCCGGAGACGCGAGGGCCGATGCATGTACTGTGGTCTCGGTGGGCATTTTCGGTTGGCATGCCCGAACCGTCCGGGAAACGCTCGCACCTGAGATCCTGTCGGGGGCAGATCTTGGGTGGAGTCTCCTCGTCCCCGGTTTCCCGTGTTGACAAACCACTGATTACTGTTGTCCTCTCCTGGGTCGGGGGCTCGGTGACGACCCAGGCGTTGGTGGACTCTGGTGCTGGTGGTTTGTTCATTGATAGTGTGTTCGCTGCCGCCAATTCCATTCCTCTGCAGCCTCGAGGTTCCCCACTGGCTCTTGAGGCAATAGACGGCAGACCCCTTCTGCCGCCACACGTGACTCAGGAGACCCTTCCAGTGGGGATGGCCATTGGTGCCGTTCACAGAGAGTCGGTCTGTCTCCAGGTTATTTCGTCTCCACACTACTCGGTGGTCTTGGGGTACCCCTGGCTCCAGAAGCATAATCCGACTTTCGATTGGAGATCGGCCGAGATCCTCTCGTGGTCACCGCAGTGTGGGGCTAGTTGCATCCATGGGCCTGTCAAGTTGCTGTGTACTTCCTCGGACTCTCTGTTGCCTCCTGAATACGAGGAGTACCGGGATGTATTCGATAAGGTGCGTGCGGTTGCCCTACCTCCGCACCGCCCATACGATTGTGCCATAGAGTTACAATCTGGTGCCGTTCCTCCTCGTGGCAAAGTCTATCCACTGTCGGTAGCGGAGAATGAGGCCATGGAGGAGTAAGTGAGGGAGGCGCTTTCACGCGGACACATTCGCAAATCCTCGTCCCCGGCAGGGGCTGGATTTTTCTTTGTGAAAAAGAAGGGCGGTGAGTTGAGGCCTTGCATCGATTACAGGGGTCTCAATCGCATCACGATCAAGAACGCTTACCCGATACCCTTGATTTCCGAGCTGTTCGATCGCCTCAAAGGGGCCACGGTCTTTACCAAACTCGACCTGAGGGCGGCATATAACCTGGTAAGGATCAAGGCGGGCGATGAGTGGAAGACCGCGTTTAACACCAGGACCGGTCATTATGAATCCTTGGTTATGCCCTTTGGGTTGTGCAATGCGCCCGCAGTCTTCCAGGAATTCATCAACGATGTTTTCCGTGACCTGTTGCAGCAGTGTGTGGTGGTCTATTTGGATGACATCTTGGTATATTCCGAATCCATGGAGGCCCACATTCTGGATGTCAGACGAGTGTTGCAACAGTTACGAGAGAACAAGCTGTTCGGTAAGCTTGAGAAATGCGAATTTCACCGATCCCAGGTAACCTTCTTAGGTTACATCATTTCCGCTGAGGGGTTCTCCATGGATCCTGAGAAGGTTTCGGCTGTCTTACAGTGGCCCCAGCCCAGTGGTCTTCGTGCCCTGCAGCGCTTTTTGGGCTTCGCCAATTATTATCGGAAGTTCATCAGGGACTTTTCCATGCTAGCCAAGCCTCTCACGGATCTGACCAGGAAGGGCAGTAATCCCCAGGTCTGGCCGCTCGAGGCCATCCGAGCTTTTGAGGCTCTAAAGTCCGCCTTTGTGTCGGCTCCGATTCTGTCGCATCCCAACCCTGGGTTGCCTTTTGTCCTCGAGGTGGACGCGTCTGAGACGGGAGTAGGCGCCCTTCTGTCTCAGCGTAGAACACCAGAGGGTCCTCTGCTTCCTTGTGGGTTTTACTCCCGGAAACTGTCTTCCGCGGAGTGCAACTATCAGATTGGTGACAGGGAGTTATTGGCCATCGTGCAGGCCCTTAAAGAATGGAGGCACTTGCTCGAGGGCTCGGTGGTTCCGGTTCTCATCCTGACGGACCACAAGAATCTGACCTACCTCTCTGAGGCCAAGAGATTGACACCACGTCAGGCCAGATGGGCTCTGTTCTTGTCACGTTTTAATTACGTGGTCTCCTACCTACCCGGTTCCAAGAACATCAGAGCGGATGCCTTATCACGGCAGTACTCCGAGCTGTCCGGGGAGGAGTCGATTCCGACTTCGGTCATACCTCCGAATCAGATCCTGGCCGCCATTCGCACCAGCCTGACCTCTCCCCTGGGTGAGCAGATTTTGGCGGCTCAATCTGGTGCTCCCTCTGGGAGACCCAACGGCAGATGTTTTGTGCCTGAGGAGTTGCGCACTCGGTTGTTGCGAACCTACCATAACTCCAAGGCCGCGGGGCATCCTGGAAAGAATCAGCTGTCCTGGGCTGTTTCACGTCTGTTCTGGTGGCCTTCTCTCCGTTCCGACATCGCCGCATATGTAGCGGCATGCTCCGTTTGTGCCCAGAGTAAGTCCCCTCGGCACCTTCCGTTGGGCCTTTTGCAACCCATAGCCACCGGGGAGCGTCCATGGTCACACCTGGGGATGGATTTCATTGTGGACCTCCCTGCATCCCGAGGCCATACGGTCATTCTCATGATAGTGGATCGGTTTTCCAAAATGTGCCACTGTGTTCCTCTCAAGAAGTTACCCTCTGCACAAGAGTTGGCCTCGATTTTTGCCAGGGAGGTCTTCCGGTTGCACGGTTTGCCCAAGGAGATTGTGTCGGATCGGGGGAGTCAGTTTGTGTCCAGGTTCTGGCGCGCCTTTTGCTCCCAGTTGGGGATTCATCTCTCTTTCTCCTCGGCCTACCACCCTCAGTCCAATGGGGCCGCAGAACGATCCAATCAGGCCTTGGAGCAATTCCTTTGTTGCTATGTTTCCGATCACCAAGACAATTGGGTTGACCTCCTGCCTTGGGCTGAGTTTGCCAGGAACACGGCGGTGAACTCTTCCTCTGGGACGTCTCCCTTCATGGCCAATTATGGGTTCCAACCTGCCGTGTTACCGGAGGTATTCTCTCCCCAGGATATTCCGGCTGTGGAGGATCACCTTTCCGTCCTACGTGCTTCTTGGGTACAGATCCAGAGGTCCCTTGAGGTCTCTGCGCAGCGCCAGAGACTCCAGGCTGATCGCAGACGAGCGCCCGCTCCTTCCTACCAGGTCGGAGACCGTGTAAGGTTGTCCACCCGCAACCTCAACCTTCGAGTGCCCACTCCCAAGCTGGCGCCTCGCTTTGTTGGTCCCTTCCGAGTGCTTCGCAGGGTAAACCCGGTAGCCTATGCCCTTGCGCTTCCTCCTGGCATGCGGATCTCCAACGTGTTTCATGTCTCCCTGTTGAAGCCACTGGTGTGTAATCGTTTCACTTCCTCGGTTCCTCGGCCTCGTCCGGTCCAAGTGGGCAATCGTGAGGAGTATGAGGTGAGAAATATCCTGGACTCACGCCTGGTCCGCGGTCGGGTGCAGTTTTTGGTCCATTGGCGTGGTTATGGTCCAGAGGAGCGTTCCTGGGTTCCCTCCGCAGATGTCCATGCTCCTGCCTTGCTCCGAGCCTTCCACGCACGCTTCCCTCAGAAACCGTTCTTTACTCCGCGGAGGAGGGGCCCTTGAGGGGGAGGTACTGTCATGGTCTTACCTTCTTGCTGTTCTCCTTCGTTTGACATGTGCTGGCGGCCATCTTGGTTTCTGGGTTTCTTGTAGCCTCCCACCCTGCGGCTTCCCACTGGGAGGAGCTGGATGCCTAGCTCATATATATAGGAGGTCTGTGGCTTCAGTTCCTTGCTTGGTCCTCCTGTGTTCACATGCTTCTAAGACTGCTGCTGCTTCTGGTTCCTGATCCTGGCTTCGTCTGACTACCCTGCTGGTTCCTGATCCAGGCTTCGTCTGACTACCCTGCTGGTTCCTGATCCAGGCTTCGTCTGACTACCCTTCTGGTTCCTGACCTCTGGCCTCGCAAGACCCTGCTTCGGTTTAGCCATCCGTTTGGACTTTTGCCCTACAGCTTGATTTTCAATAAACTT